>NW_019212889.1:0-266357 GCF_000938715.1 Lachancea lanzarotensis
CTGTGGCAGATTCTCTCTCAAGGAGGCTACAGGTAGGGTCAGGAAGAAGAAACCTATACAAACGTTCGCCCTCCGGTTTACAAACAGCGCAATTTGATGTCTTTTTTGCCAATGTCAGCGTTTAGTTCTGTTTTTTATTTTACCGACACTCCTCTTTTTTATTGTAATTTGTGACGCTGACACCTGAGGTGCCAGATTAATTTTCATGTCATGAAAAATTACAGATCATGCTTGTCGACTTCTAAAAAGCCCGTAGACAAATCATCTTTCACTGGCTACTCGAGGTTTTAGTAAGCGAGATGGAATTGTGCTAGGTCCTATCGAGCCGGTCAGTTTGTGTAAAGTTTCACGCTATTAAGCTATCAGTTTAATGTCACTATTGATGTTAATGTGAAATTACATCATCTGATAAGCCTTATAAATCGTGTCACCTAAAAGCTTCCTCCGCTCATTTGCCTCAATATGATCTCAGTATTTCTACCAATTTCACTTCGAGTGTGATGCAAATCAAGGTACTGGTTCCTCGAAGCGCTCATGCGGCTCTCGTCACAGATCCCATGAAACCTCCTCAGGCGGGGCTGGGAAGTAAATATATCGGTTCCTAAGTGCTAGCGGGGACGGTCTTCCTCGTGCAGGTTCTGTTGTCACGTCCTCCGCACTCCAGCACAATACTATGATTTTTCCCACGAACGCCAATTCTTCGATGATATTTGCACACAGTAAAGTAAATTTGTCTTTTCAATTAGCGGCAGGTCCTAGCGATTCAAACCGCTACCTTCACAACTTCATTTTGAGGTAAAACGCAAATCATCGAATTCTCGCGAAATGCATTGCATTCAACACAGTGTCCTGTTAGGTGTGGGACACGTCACCACGAATAAAACGGTATCTTCGAATTCCAAGATCCATCATTCATTATATTTATGAGTCGTCCGCACAAAAGAAAAAAAGCACTATTATCCACAGCCGGTTCAAGTGCTAGACATTTTCAAGGTTATGCTGCTACACGTTTTCTTCCTCATTGAGTCCTTATGCTGCAATATAAGCAAGATATCTTGCAGGACCTGTCAACATGCATCGAACATAATTAATTGTGCCTCCGGATGACCCGTCTTGTAAGAATAATAGATAATTAGCCCCGCACGCGGAAACAGCCAGGCAGGCTTCACGAACTTCTTCATCGTTGCACTCCATTCAAGGTGGCTTCTTCCAAAGCTCATGCTACATGATCATTTAACGGCTATAATTCTTATTTGAGCTATACGTTCTTAATGACAGCGGCTGCTTTCTTGGCCTTTTCAGATTTGTTTACCACCGGAATTAATTTTCGCAGTCAATGTTTTCAAAACGCACTTTTTCAAAACATTGAATTTGTAGAAATGAAGAAAAATGAAAGACATCACCGTTAATTGAACTCATCGAATTAAAGATCATTCTCCACTGAATTGAAAAGGCAACCAGGAACATAGGAAGTCAGGCTTCCGGTTTGAATCATGGGGAACTTTGCAGATGAGGTGAATGAAGTAGGACAGCTTTTGCTGGTCCAAACGCAGAAAACTTTACAACTTTTAGACGGCTGCATAAATACACAACGAAGTCGATATGACAACCGGATTCGCAGCGACAGAAAGCTGGGTGGATTGCAGGATGGCCTCCAGCATTATTATACATATTTGGGGCAGCTCAATACGCTGTATTGTAGGACTCTGGAACTCGCTAATCGCGATGCAGAGCAGCATATCAGCGAATCCAGCATCCGCGAGCTGGTTGCTGATTTCGAGGCAGCAACCGCTAGATTGGATTTCCAAACTTCTCTCGTTCCAGACCTCGAGCTTTCCCCCGCATCTATAGCATCCTTTGAGCCCCGGCCGCTCAAAATCATCCAGCGGAAAAACCGGGAACATCAACTGTCACCCACAAAACTCTCGGCAAGGCAAAGCATGATCTCGACGGGTTCTCGCCGTTTGAGTGATAGCAGCATCATAAGCTCCAAACTGCGAACAAATGCGGATCCTACTATGCTAAGGCCCCGCTCTGTAAGTCCCCAGGGGCTAGTCTCTGAAAAGACCGATATGCGTATTCTCAGGGGCGCAAAATCATGCGATACTGGCCTTAACAAACAAAGCAACCCTCATGAGAACAGATTAAGTTTCTTCCGAGATCGGCAGCGATTGTCGATCTCGTTTTTCGAAGATGATGAATACTCCTCAGACGAAGAAACAATAATATCTCCTAGCCCAGCAACGTCTCCCCTTTGTCTAGACAGCGTTTTTTCAAAGCCTGGTACGGATTCGCTACGAAACTCAACTCTCAAGAAGAGTCTTCAGGCCCGATCTCAACTTTATTCCCAGAAAATTACTGCGCCTTCGTTTTCTCGACTTCTCCCGTCGAGACAGCCCATTGTGCAGTGCGGAATCACTCCCATCGACCACATCCCTCAAATTCATGGGCGGGTTACCAACTCCAATACAAACGGATCTAGAGACTTGTTAGCCAAGTATGCGCTACCTGAACCCAAAAAAGGAAAGCTTGACGGGCGAATTGAGAATAAACATACCAATCGATTTTTCGGCTCACTAAGGGCTTTGAACAACCAAGTGCTGGTCACTTCGGAGACAGGGCTAGAGTATTCAAGCGAATATTCAACTACAAAACTCATAGGGCAGGGACGAAAGCCGGAAGTGGCTAAAAGGCCTTCACGTTCTTCGGGTAGCATATTAGTTCACGGCCCAAGCGGCTCTCGATTTATTACTCCTCCAAGTCACACAGAGCTGCATTTCAAAGTATCTCATGACGCTTTGCGGGAAGCTTTGAATACAAATTTACATAGCTAGATTAACTAGATTTTGATCAATAAGCTGCTTCACGTCTCAAAACTACCCTCATTTCGAGCACGAAACAATGGATCCGTTGAACTATTTTGTCTGGCCGCCTTAGAGCGCAATTTCACTGCCTTTTTACCAGCCGCCAGCTTTCGAGCTCGTCCCAAGTACGTAATAGACGCCCTGCTGGAGCCTGCAACTTTGTATGATGTTGCTGACTTGACCGTTTTTTGTCCTTCTTTGAACATTTCGCTTGCTTCTTTGTGATGTTTGAACCTACTGAAAATTGTGCCTGACTTCCTTTCAAATACAGGTTGTTCTGGGTCGTCACCGGTTGTAACATTCGAATCCGACCAAGTGCTTGAAAAGACTTTTATGCGACTTCGCTGCTTCAGACTGTGCAAATCCAGCTCACCATCGTCGTCTCCAGGCCGTGAAAGAATACCTGAAGAAGCCTCTTTCACCACGGTTTGGGACTCCTTGTCTCGAGATGTTAAGAACGAGAGTGTCTGTTGAACAAATGCTTGAGAAAGAGTGGTTTTCTTTTTTGAAACAATGGAATCTTGGGTAGAACGGTCACCAGCATTTTCCTTGATCTCAAGCTCATCTTCGCTTAGAAAATTCACTTTGTCATCTAAACCTTCTACGACACTTTCAAAAAAAGGTTTTGCCCTTGGATTTGTTAGCGCGGTACCATTTAAGGCGCTCGAGCTCAATTTTTGCCTGAAATCTTCTTTTCTTCTAGCATGATATTTTAAAAGCTCGTCGTCTTCTCCATCGCTTAGCTCAAGGTCAAGAGCCCCGCGACCACGTTTCCTAAACCCGCCACTTTCAATGTCATGTAGAATTTTGTTCACCATATCTTTATCCTTGTTTATATCATCCTTGATCAGCTTTTGACGAATCTCGTCGGAATTTGAATTTGAGTGTGAATAGTCATCGATCATAGCCTCAAGTTCTGAGTCGTGTTCATCTGATGCTTCTCCGTCAGCGCCTCCCACTCCGAACCATTCATCTTCAGATTCTTCGGCTTCCATTTCCATCATTTCATTAACCTTTCCGTCACGCATCTTCTTTATACGCATCGCGCGCTTTGCTTCTCTTTTCTGTTGTCTTTCCATGATTTTTTGGATTTTCATCTTTAGAAGTTCCGTGTTTGGAGAACCCACCTCAGATGTCGTGTTATTCAAGGTCTTCTCCTCAATGTTTTCCATGTCCGGTAAGAGAGTTTTTTTCAAATCCATAACTTCTGTCCTTCGGAGACTGCTGTCCATTAAAGGGTGTGGGATGTTATTTCCATAGGCGCCAAGATCAATTACGTTTTTATTTGGCCGTTGCTGAGGATCCTCGCTGTCCGATTCGGTGTCTCTTATTTGTAACTTTTTGCTTTTTCTGGAAAGCCGGATACTTTCTTCTTGTCCTTCTTCTCCTTCTTGTCCTTCTTCCTCTTCTTCTTCCTCCTCTTGTTGCCAAGCCCCCTTTCGGCGTCCTTTTAATTCTGTTCTTGGAGCCTCCGCGATATCTCTTTTGTGTTCTTCATGTGCTCCGACAATCTCCTCGTCATCATCTGAATCGGTTTCATGCATTTCAGTGCCCTCGGTGAAAACATCTTTTGGGCCATTTTTGGAACTTTCATGGATATCTTGACTCCCGTGCATGGCATCTTGTACTGAGTACGTGTCGTCAGAATCGCGGTCAATATCACTGTTATCCTGATCGGATACCTCACCTTCAAACTCGTTATTGCTAAAATCAAGATCGCTGGACGCGCTGTCACCGTTCTCGTTGGGGCTTTCCTTCTCCTTCTGCCGTTCCAATTCTCGCTGTCTAATCCTTTTATTCCTTGCCAGCTCCCTTTCCAGCAGGGATTCAACCGATTCTTTTTCATCAGCTATTGCCGCGAGATCAATGCCATTTGATGTGAGCTTCCCTTTCCGGTAGTCCATTATCTGTTCTTTATTGGCCTTTCGCAGAGTGGTAAACAGAGTTTTTAGAGATGCTGATGCTGAAGAGGTTTTGCTGCGATCTATCTTCGATTTTTGCCTCCTCTTAGAGAGACGTGCCTTCAAATCAAATACAGCCGCTTTTGAGCCCATTGAGTAAGTTTTAATTGGGGTTTCCTCATCGGAGCTCGAAGAAAGAGCAATGATTTCCTTTTCCTGAAGCTTTTGCCGCAAAACCCCCTCGTAAACTTTTAAAGAACGAAGGCCCTGTTCATTTTGTGGGTCCGATGAGCCAATTGGGGTCTTTTTTATATCTATCTCGACCTCATCTTCGTCCATCTGTGAAGTCTGCAGGGCTGTGTCACTGTCAAAGTTGGCGTTGCCCTCGTCGCTATCAGAGGAATCATCGAATCCATCTACAAAATTGCGCGATGTGAATTTGTTACCAGCGACTGCTTCTTTCTTCATAGTATGATGGTCTCTCATATTTTTATTTTCGCTTAGATTGTCTTCGCGGCTCTCAGCTTCAGCTTCATCATGCGACAGCAGTTTGCTGGCCGTCAATGCTAAGTTAGCATCAATATCTTGAACAGTAGCTTTCAAAGTATTCTCGTCGATATCCATGTTATGGCAACTTGGCGTTGGGTCTCGTTTTGTCGATTCAAAGTCGTCGTCACTACACTCAGCAGCTGATTCCATAGGCAGAATTTGAGTATCGAGGCCCGGGCTATCCTCATCCCCGGTGGTGTCAGGCTGGGGCAGGACGACTTGAGTGGCATCATTGCTAGCTGAGGTGACGCCAATAGTGTGAGACTTGAGATTTAGTCTTCTCTGTGCTTTTTGTGCGTGGTTGTCACGGGAAGATTCGACACTGTCGCGCTGTTTTGGAAAATCCTGTTCTAAGTTCTCGCCATCGTAATCAAGGATGATTTTTTGGGTTGGAGCAATCCTGTGGTCTTCTAAACCATGCTCTGGACTTTCTTGAGCATTCTCTTTATCTTTCTCATTTCCATACAACCTTTCTCTGGCACTCTTGAATACGGAGTTATTGTTGAACAGAAACCCTGTTCCACCTAATGCAAAGCTATCTTCTTGCTCAATGCTTTCCAGCCTTTTCGCCAAACCTGTTGTGAGAGGTTTCTTAATGCTCAGATGGTCAATGAGATCCATGTTGCGATGAGTTGACTTGCTGAAGCTTCAGTTCATCGAAGAGAAGGAACGCGTAAACTTGATTATTTTTTATATTTTCAAATTTGGCGTCAACTATACCTTTCTCAATATACAGACACGCACGAGACCAAAAAGCTCTCTAACACGAGTATTTCAGCTTTCTCGCAGAAAGGTGTAAAATGCTATGGTGGTGATGTTGATTCCTATTTAATCGCCAATTTGTACTTTCCAGCTCTATAATACTTACAGTTTCTTTTTTTCAAGCCTTGGACTTCTTCTTTGACTCATCCTTGGCGTCGGCCCCGCTCCTACTTCTTTTCTTTGAAGATCCCTGATACTCTGACTCCGAAGGAGCTTCGTAATCTTTGGCTCTCTCCTTTTCCTTCTCCACTTGCTTCAAAGCCTGTTCTTTCTTGCGTTCGTCTAGCTTTTTGGCATCTTTCTCTTTTTTGCTCAAGAAATACTCACCGCTCTCAATTTGCAAGTCAACCTTTCTAGGCAGCTGCGCAGGTGGGAAGGGGGTGTAAACCTTGGTTTCTTTGACTTTGACGTTCTTAGGCTTTTTACGAGCGACATTTCTTTTCTTAAACATGGGCAGAAACCGCGACCAGTCCTCCTCCGCCAAATCGGGGCGTTTGGCGAGCTCTCTCTTAATCATGAGTTCTTTGATATGGTAGATTGGATGCACATTTTTCATGCAGTCTTCGACTACTCGACGCACTTCTTTCAAGCCCTTGAAAGGGCCCATCGCGCTTACCGTGTTACCTTGGACAAGCACATAGCATTTGGTGAGTAGTTCAAGCGCCTTCAAAGTGTTACCATTTGGTCCCACCAGACGTTGCCTTCTTTTAACAAAACGCTCTTTATTGCTTACGAAATTGCCGATCTTAATCACGTCGCAGGCCATGTCATCCTGCAAAATCTTGACAGCCTGAGGAAACGGCACCGAACGAGCGAGAAGCTTTATGAGATCTCTGGCCTTAAGTATGACTGCTGGATCAAATGTTTTTCTCGTTGTTTTCACCGTCATCGAGCCTTCCACCAAATCCAATACGCACGATACATGGAATTTGTCTAATGCGCGGGTGACGTCGTTCCATACTGACCTTAGGTAAACTTCTCTGTATTTTGGAAAAAGAGTCATAAAGCTGGACTCCTCTGAAAATGGTAAACCGGAAGCATTGTCTTCCGGAAGAAATTCAGCAATCGTCCATTTGTCGATGTCAGGCGTGTCCCAAGGTTTATCTTTGTTGTGAGTGGAGGGCATCGTGAAACTTTTGAATCGTTTGATTCTAACTTTACCGCCTGCAGTGGGTCGAGAATAAGACGAACCTTGTGAATTAATAGTAGCACTACAGTGATGTTACGATAAACTTTGAAAAGCGCCTTCACAAATCGACCATCTCTGCGATGAGATGCGATGAGATGAGATGAGCACACTCGTAAAAATTTTCCTCAAATTTCAATATCACATGACTACTTTTTTTTTGTTTTAATTTGAATTTATTTTATTTTATTTATCTTTTTTTCATCAAAAATGCTCTTAATTGACATTTTTCAATATTCGAATGGTTGTGTATGCGATGAGATGAGCTTCTCATCAAGAGTTCCAGTTACAACAACTGCTGAAGCTTTAGAGTGCTTAAACCGCATGAATCATCGAGTTGTGCCTCCGACATCCACTACATCGATAGACTATTGAGGTGCACTGTCAAGTTATGAAGGGGAAAGTCTCTGGCAAAAAAAGCGCTAAGCTGAATTCTAAAAACGTCTCGAAAGGTGGTATTAAAAAGCAGCAACGAATCAAAACCAAGCTGAGAATCGAACAAGTGAACAAAGAGTCGTTCCTACTCTCTGAGCTCAACGAGAGAGAAACCAAGAAAAATGTTAAGCCCTGCCCTGAAGCTCTAAAAGTCAAGAAATTGTTGAAAGATCAGCAGAGAGACAAAAATACGCAGGAGGCATTTCAGCAAGAAAAGAAAAATACCGACGACCATATGCTGCGGCAACTCGAACAAATCTCGGGGTTTTCTCTCTGAAACCCTTTACGATGCGTGATGCAGGGGGTAGAGTGAACGTTGCTCGAGTTCAATGAAAAACGCAAAAGCTGTTTTGCCCTCTCCTTCCGCTATCTTGCTCGACTAAACTTAGCTCCCAGGTTCCTGACAGAGCCGTGCCGTGATATACTCTTAGCTAGGTGAGAAGGCCCCCCCTCGCTGCTGCAGTTTTCGCCATGAGGCTTCCCCATATAAAAATCTGGGACAACCGCCCTTGCTTATTGCGTTAACTAGACATGACTGATAGAGTATGTTACATTTTTGCAAATACGTAAAGAATGTATATTGATGGATCATTTGATGGTCGCCTATGCTGTTGGCTGCCATGCTTTTGCGATAGAAAATGTCTACGCTTTCACAGTTCTCAAACCGGCAGAAGAACGGAAAATCGCGTCACCCTCAGCGTAGCCCCGACCGAGCCCGAATCCAATGCCGATCCACACTGGAAATGCACGACGTCTGAAAAATAACACAGAGGCCACTACACCGGCACCTAATCCAAGACCGGATTTGACCACCAAATTCGAAAGGACAACATCCCACTTATCATTAAGTAGCGATCTGCTAGCTGGTGATACTTTCACTTGCTCGGACATGGTGATATGCTGGGTATATTCAAGATCTTAGCGTCGAGCTGACACTTACGTACTGGTTCAATCTGCCTGTTACACCTGTAGGCGAGGCCAAAATTTTCCAATTTGTATATCACTTTCGAATACCGGGTAATGCAAGAAACTTTAGGTCATAATGATTGGCCATAATCAAAGCGCTGGCTAGGAACTAAGACGAATGTGTGTCTTGGCAGCACTTGAAAGCTCAGTGCTAAGACGCCGTGGCGCAAATATCTATTGTTCCGCTATTCATTCAACGTACTTATTTTGAATGTCTTTATTAACTTAAGTCGGTTTTTGTCAACCATCAGCACTGCCCTAACAACTCTGCAAGCCAGAGCTGTTTGTCCCTCATCTGTGTGTAGGCAAAACTTTAGAAGAGTAATCGCTTAAACTTTCATGTCTTCTGTGATAAAGTCGCGATGCAGTATGCAATCCGAATAGACACGCTTCTTGGAAATTGAAGCAATCGCCCTTTTCAGCCCTCTTGACGTTCTTGAATGCGTTGTGCTGATTGCGACGACTTAATATCTCGCGAGTTTCACAACACTGTGTAACAATCTTGAAGTCTCTAGAAGGAGGTTTCTCTTTAGGACGGAGAGGCAGCAAGGAAAAGGAACTTCAAGATTGTGAAAAATCCGGAAATTCTGTCTAGGAACTTTTTCCATCTTTCGCTAACGCCGAGCTTAAAAACATCAACCATTACCACGAGCAGATAGGCAGACGTCTGCAGTAACTCTATCACTGCAATTCGAAGTTTCTTGTCTATTTCGTCGATCTTGTTAGAAATCTTTTCGAGCAATATTTTCCTGACCGAGTTAGGAGCACCTCTTCTAAACTTCAGTTCCTCTGTTCTTAGTTTTGATCTTGACGCTGCAAGTCGAACAATCTCGCTCAGACTCTTACGAGACGATAAAATCAATGACACCAACCACAATTTGGAGTATAGACCCGTCTTGTTGAGCCGCTGGTAGATCTTGCTCTGCTCTCCAATGAAGCCGAAACTCTTCAATAGGTGTAAATCGTCGAATAGACCAGCGAGAAACTCAAGCCCTGTAATCAAGGTACCTTCAACGTCGCGATACCTTTTCTCCGAATCCGATGCGTCGACAACATCGAATAACTTGCTTATTCGGAAAATTTGAGACAAAGCATTGTATTCTGCATCATCTGTGCTCATTCGTACCGTCTGTTTTCACGCATTTAGTCTCTTAAACGGTTTTAGGACAGAGCTCTTCGACATCAATGTCCTTAAATCAAGAAAATCTCATGAATCTTCAGATGTCATGTGATCAGTATCAAAAGATCCTTTACTAACACTTCGAGCTTTGCAACGCTCTTGCCTCAATGTCATCATCTGCTAACCAAAACGAACCGTGTTCTTCGTCGTCCGTCAAAGGAGGATCTTTTTCGAAATTAGCATAGGAAAAACCCTTGCATTCATTTCCCTCGTTGAAACCGTTGTGCTCTGTGTAACTTTTAGAGCACTGATAAAAATAGCGTCCTCTTTTAGCAGGGTCCTTAAACATTCTGCGTAAATCCATGGGAGAGCCGCATAGTCTGCAAAAGATGGGATCCTTGATGAGATAATTTCTGTAGGTAATGTTTATTCTCCTAGCGCCAGCGGTCGGATGTAGGTCCTCCGTAGGAATTCTATACTTTTTCGGCAGAAGAGGGACGCAGTGTTTGTACTCTTCCTGAAAGCCAGCGTGCATTATTACCAACGAGTTGTGTTGCGGCTTAATGGAAAAGATTTGGGAGTCCGAAGGATACACCTTGCGGACCCTGAAGTCGCGCGAAAACCCTAGTGACAGAGACGCTATGATCGGGTGAGGGCCGATGTTAGTCATGCGGTCTGAATGCCAATCTAAATTGCTGTCCTTCTCGTATTTGTTGGAAAACGCGGCCTGGGCCTCCCATTGGCCGGATTTGGCTTGGAAAGGAAGTCCGATTCTCTGTGAGAGCGCATTATTGACTACGTCCTCGATGAGAACCTGAGCCAGCATCATTTCGTTGCTGTACACGCCGTAGTCGGTCACCTCTCTTCCGTTGTAGTAAAACACATCTGACGGTTTCGCTGGCATGAACATGCGAGACTGATGGTTCGAGGTACACTTGTTACCGAAAAGGTAGAATTCTGAAGCCTTGTAGTGCGCATCGTTCAAAGTCTGGTGCAGCAATTTTTCAGCAAGATCCTCCGGCAGCACATTGGTGTGGTACGTGCAATATTTCAAGGACGCTTCTATCTCGCTTTTAGCGTAAAGCGTAATAGGTTTCGACGAATGCGTTGTACGGACCGCACTGTGGGGCGCTTTTATGAAACGCGACAGCGTCTGTTGTGGTTTGAAACGTTTAATGGAACGTTGCGTTTCTTCTCCAGACCCCAGTAAAGTCCTGGTCCGTTTCAAGGAGCCGTCGCAGCTCACTAGCACGTCCAAGAGCCCTGCAGGATCGTAGTCTGGGAACATGCGACGTAATTCTACTAACTTTTCATCCGTCGTTCGATCCATCGTGATGTTTCATTCTATAATACTACAAAATCACAAAAGTGAATATTACTATTGGCCATTCTTCGAAGCGTCTCTTACGCTCTCTAGCCTGAGTCCTCAACTGGTGTAAACTGTTGATTCTCAACCACGGTTTAGTAGTGTGCGTCTAGCGTAATTAACTATATAGGTTCTCTCTATTAGTAAAATCAAATTTCTGCGACATTATGATTTTCGTCCACGATGATATTTCTTAAGGGCACGCACTTACAAAGAAACGGGTGAGACGAAAATTCCTTGCTTGCACAAACCACCTTTTCAAAGATGTCAAACAAGACAAAACGTTGTTAGA
Organism: Lachancea lanzarotensis; assembly: GCF_000938715.1. Lineage (NCBI taxonomy): Eukaryota > Fungi > Ascomycota > Saccharomycetes > Saccharomycetales > Saccharomycetaceae > Lachancea > Lachancea lanzarotensis. Next base: position 11,442 of record NW_019212889.1, read on the forward strand.
AGACGGATAAAACAGTTCAACGATTTGGCAAACGTCCAATGTTCATAAGCAGAAATTGAATGCGAAGTTTGGCGCGACGTTGAGTATGGATTCTCGGCGCGATGAGGTTTCCGAGAAGCAGAAGAGCCGGATCTTACAAACGAAAGATGGTTGCGAAGTACATATTGATTAAGCTTGGCTAGTGCTTGCGACTACTACTGGATGGTAGATTGCTACTCACCAGGAAGGTGCATTGCTGGCGATGATATCTCTACGTTTGTGGTGGCACACGACTGGACATGCGGGAGTTTTTGTTTCGCATCAGATATCGATGCAAAAGCGGTTTGTGAATGTCAAGGTGGCAAAACGCACGTCAGAGCCAGTAGTTCTCCCCGTCTACAAAATCCTCTTTTACAGACTCACACTTCGTGTGTTTTTCTGTTGTCATCTGGGCCATTTTCACTCGCCATCGCTTAGGGCGGTGGTGGTGCCATCCGCTTCTTCTGCTATAACGAGCGCCCCACCATAGTGGAGACCCAAGAGGAAGAAAAAAAAGAATAACAATGATCAAGGTCACGGGATCTCCAACGGGCCTCCAAGGTCGCGTGACTTGTTAATGTCCACGTGGATGTCACGTGCGCCTGTTTCCACCTCTCAGTCCTCATTATGGGGTCCACCACCAAGCCCCTCTGGCGACACCTTGGGATCGTGCTTTTGACTCCATACCGGTCTCTTTCTGTTCGTCTCGTCGCACTGTGTACTGCAGTGCTAGTCTCGTGTGTATAGCTCCCGTAGTTGGCGTGGCAGACTCACTTTAATGTGTTTGTGCCCGCCTCCCAGTTTCTTGTGGTCTTGTTGGCTTCTATTTGCCACCCTGCTGTTCCCGAAAAGGGCCGTTACCCTGTCAGAAACGTGATCTGCAGCCAATAAGAGGTCTGTATTCCGCGGTCATTTTCTTTGCGAAAAAAACATATTTGTAGTATCCGTTTTTCATCGTCTTACTCACCACTTTTCTTCCAATTCTGAAAGATTTTAAAAAAAAAAAATTAGGAAAAAACCCAATCCTTGTGTCATTCTTGACGACAATCCGGAGATCCCCGAAAAATTTATAAAATTTTTTCTCGCTTTCCGGTTACCCTGAGTTTGTCGCATCACCTGCTGCTACTTGTTTGAATTTACTCGGCGGCTAATTGCACTACTACTGTCTTCTTGCAACGCACTTGTGGCCAACACAGCTAGAGAAGTAAGACAAGGGTTTGTTGTTTCGCGTTTTTAGGTTCCTGCAATATTTTGTGTGTGCCACGCATCAACCCTTATATTTGTGTCCTACTTCTCCCCAGTTTGACGCCTTAACTGCGCAGTTCAAACCCCAACGGAATTGACATGGAGTTTCACACCAAGCGGTCGCGTGCCGCTTTAGGATCGGCCCCAGAGCCTTTGCCACCCAAGCGCAGGGCCTTGAATGTTGTGCCGTCCTCACCACCTTCCGTCTCGTCGCGTGGCATGGCCCATGTTCCACGCACGTCGATCCGTGCCGCCAAAAACGACAGCTCCTCTCGGAGATTATCGGCGACATCCAGCGACGAGTCCGATGTATCAGAGCGTACGGGTTCCTACCGCATGAGTTTCTCAAGAAAACCTGCAGTGCACTTCAAGGCTTCTCCTCGTGTAGATCCAATTCTTTTCGAAGCCGTATCTCGGTACTCGGATTCTGAAAACGAACCAGACGGCAACACTGCATGTCTGGTACCGAAGGCTACCCCTGTAAGCAACGTGCAACACGAACTGGGGCTGCCTCAAGAAATAGCTGCACCGCAATCCAATCCATCAGAAGACTACCAGCAGGCCCTCGAAAATGCATGTGCGCTCGAAAAGCGCAAATCTCCCTCTAGACATGCGTCGTTTTCGTCCATCATTCGCAAGCAGACCATTCCACATTCAGATTTAGAAGCTCAAGAAAGATGTTTCGACTATTTGCTGCAATCCATCGACGAGGTGTGGGCGCGCTACTGCAATGAAACCTCGACAGCGGAAGCCAAAGTCTACGACAGTATGTGCAAACCACGACACGTATGCTCGCCAGAGTTTTCTACACCCTCTGCAGAAGATTTCAGTGTAGCGCATACGTCCAACCCTGGCTCTCCACAATACAAACGCAGTTTTTCCTTCACCTCTGTCAACCGAAATGGCCTCTCTTACTCCGACGATGACAGCGATGACACAAGCGGCTACAAATCCGAGGTGACGAATCCAACCGAATATGAGACTGATTGCGATTACCGCAAAATATCCAAGCTTCCAGATTCGGTTCGGCTGCAGTCGCTCAAAGACCGTCTTTGTAGAGCGAAAAACGATTTAGAAGCATTGCATGGCTCCAGTTGTTACGAAGAATGCGCTAGATTTTGGAGAAGATGGGATATGATAAAATATGGGGCTGTGGAGATGATGGAAGAAGATGACGAAGACGAAGTAATCGAATCCGTGATTGACGAATTGGAAAGAGGTCGCTGTTTCACCAGTTAAGCGGCCAGAGGTTCTTTTATTCTGGTCTTCTGACCTTCTTTTCGCAGAAGAGACAGAAAGACTTCCGAGCGCGCTTACTGGTTGAGCGTGCACGCGCATTACGATATTGATATTAAATGGAATTACGGTGTTATTGTTTTAAGCATGTAAATTAGAAGTGTAACTTTTACGACTCAATGAATTTAAAAAATATGACGTTCGCACGTATAAATGTATGCGGATCGTTTGTTGGGGTTGAGCTTTGGGTTCCTCCGAAGCTGTAGCCTAGTCTTGAGATTACAGCTGAAACTATGATTATAGATTGCTGCCCGCACTGCTTTGAACAGTTATAATCGGAATGACGAAAAAAGCTACCATTTCATACTGTTTGGGACAACTGAGTGACATGTTTACAGAACCAATTAGTCTCTACAGGAATTAATTTAGTCAGGCCCTGCGTAACTTCCAGTATATTGATTGAATAGAAACAAATGAAACCGAAACATGAAATATCGTAATATGAGACATTGTCATCTATGAAACATAAAATCCTCGTCTTATCCGTACCTTTATCATTTTTAGAATGGTCGCCTTTACCAACGAGACTTTAACTGACACTTAGTGTGTCATCGGCAGCTCCCTGGTTTACAACGAACCAGGAAGTAGGTTTTTAAAGCAGTAAAAGTTCTGTGAGAAGCTGACTCAATTTCAGTCTTCCCACAACATAATTGGTGTCAGTCATTTCTAAAGAATTAACTATCACCGTGTATTATTTAGCTATTCATCAAGATCATTAAGTTTCCTGAGGCAGATAGGAGATAAGATAGACATTTTTGATTTCAATGTGTCACTTTTCCAAAATGTCATTGAAATCCTCATCTTCAAACTAATTGAGTATTCGCACTGTTTGTAACAAGCTTCTTACAGATTCAAAACGCGTATTTGATGCTGAAAAGATGTGCCGGTTCTGTAATGGGTAATTCCGTATCGATGGATTGTAGAGGTGCCGTAGCATTTGTTACATAATGAAACTAAACTTATGTTTCAAATCCTAAAATCCATACAACTTGTGGCACATAAAAACTGAGCGCTTCGCTCAGCAATGCAGAAACATTTGATGATTCGCTGATCAACCTGAAATGCACTCAACTCATATCTCAATCAAGAGCGCCAACGAAAACTCGAAAAAAAGAAGAGGCAATCCACTCAAACCCGCGGCCCAAGTTCATAGTAACGACCATACTGAGCACTATGTGCACACCAGCCTTCCGCCTCAGAAATTCGTCAAAAACTCTCAGAATCAAGTTGAGGGATACCCCAACCTTCAGAAGCTATTTCGCTTGAAGGAAAAGCACGTTGCCCGACATGCCACGAAGCCGTATGGATGTAGGGTTAACATAGACGAAATGAGTTCCACCTTGAATAATTGGATTCATTCGGACAAACTAGTGTTTGAAGTCGTTATGATAGGGTGTCTCACAGATAATCAGTTTATATACCCGCTATTGACTTCTCTTCCAATAGATAGGCTGATATCGAAACCAGGTTTTCTATTTATCTGGGGAAGCGCTCAGAAAATTAACGAGCTAACCAGGCTCTTGCAGAATGATGGATGGGCAAAGAAATTTAGAAAAAGCGAAGAACTGGTCTTTATTCCAGTAGACAAAAATTCCCCTTTCTACCCTGGTCTCGATGACAATGATGAGGCTCTTTTTGAAAAAATGCAATGGCATTGTTGGATGTGCATAACAGGGACTGTTCGCAGGGCTACTGATGGCCATTTGATACATTGTAACGTGGATACGGATTTGAACATCGAATCAGAGAACTTGCAAAATAGCGCTATCCCAGCTCATCTTTATAGGATTGCCGAAAATTTCTCAACTGCAACGAGAAGGCTCCACATCATACCTGCAAGGACAGGCACCGAAACTCCTGTTAGAATGAGGCCGGGATGGGTGATAATGAGCCCCGATGTCATATTGGATAACTTTGACAGCGTCGCTTATCAGGCAGAAATAGAGAGGCTCGGCACACATCTTCCCCCGCGTAGTGAGATCGAGGCTCTCAGACCAAAGAGTCCAACTCAGAGAAGGGGTCCTTGACCAGCCATCTTTCTTTTGTTTTGCATGAATCAAAATCTGTTAAACAGTTCCGTTTTCAGGTACGTCTATTTACCAATATAGTGTCTGGAAATGCATATCGCAATGTGCTAAAGAAGCTTATGATTTTTGATCATTTGAACCACTTGCTGACACCCTCCTTCACCGGAGTCAACAAACCCTTTTGGTGAGGGACGTATTCAATACGATGGTAAGAGTTGATGTTTTTTCTCAACACGATTTGGAAACAAGTAGCCGATCCCTGTCTTGAGATAATGGTAGACGTGGCAAGAAAGTATTCCCAGATTCTAAACCACTTGATACCATATTTGTTAATGACCAAGTCCTTATTACCCATCCAGTTTCTGTACCATCTCCACAAGGTTGCAGAGTAGTGGACACCAATGTTGTCGATCGAAACCACCTCGTATCCAGATCCTTCTAACTTGGCAACGACAAAGTCCAAAGGTGTAGAAGCATCAGCACCAGGGAAGATATACTTGTTCATGAAAAGACCCCAAATGAGATCTTCGTACTGCCAGGATTTTCTCAATCCGGCAATTTGCAAAAAAAAGAGACCATCATCTTCCAACATGTTATAAACTTGCGTGAGGAAAGAACCGAATTTTCTAATTCCAACGTGTTCAGCCATCTCCAAACAGGTAATCTTATCATACTTCTTGCCTTCAGGGGTAGCCAAAGGAGTATCTCTGTAGTCGGCACAAACAATGCGAGATTGAGATTGTGGAATTCCTTGAAGTTCTAGCTTACCGTTGCCCCACTTGGTTTGGTTTCTTCCCAGAGTTATACCCGTAACTTTAGCATTGTAGACTTTAGAAGCATATGTAGCTAAAGTGCCCCAGCCACATCCTAGATCTAGCAGATATTCTCCTGGCTGTAGGTCAATTTTGTCACACACAATTTTCACTTTATTGTCCTGCAGTTGTTCCAAAGTCTCTTCGGTAGTGATGTCAGACACCACACCGCTAGTATAAACCATTCTCGAGCCCAAAAACCATGCGTAAAAATCATCGCCTCGGTCATAGTGGTCTCTGACCTGTTCTTCATCCTGCGACCTAGTGTGTAAAATTACCTCAGGGATCATGCCCAACAAAAAGAATCTGAATAGTGACAAGGTGAAGGAAAATTGAGCCCAGTCGTGTCTGTATTCCAAGATTTCGAGGGCGTCCCCGTTGAAGGATACTTTGTTGGCAAAGTACAATTCGTGGAAAGTCTCCATTGGAATTTTCTTACCATGGTATTTTTTAGCCAGCTTTTCGTCGTGGAATGTCAGGTAGTGCTCAATTGGCTTTCCCGGGAATTGGGCCTTCTCATTCAAACGAGGCGAATAAGTGGATGCGAGTGTCCAGTAGGCCATGAGGATTGGCAAAACGAACAACAGGAAAAAGAAAATGAACGTTTTGATTCCACCACCTAGTTTTCTGGTAACATAGAATGGGATACCAGTCGTAAGTGCAAGAACGATCAAATTGGAAAAATGTTTTGAGCCCGGACCGTCAGCTGGCAAAGGTGCATTCTTGATAGCAGGTGAATCAGATGTCCTCACACCGTATTTGGTGTTGGAAGGCTCCGGCTTTGAGGCAGCAGGTGTGTCGATGAACTCAACACCTTCAAATGGAAAGGAGGTCATGTTGAATGGGTTCGATTGGGAGATCGAATCCTATTTCAGCGCAGTTGAGTGGAACGAGCAGATGGTACGAGTGCGCTTGAAAAAGGGCTTTGCACAACAGGATCTCGAAAAAATATATGTGTTTTTTCGCATCTCGAGAGGATCATTATTTCATAAAAAGTCGTTGTTTGTAGATTCGTAGAATAGTTGTGATATCGACTAACTATACTGCCGAACAAGAGAGACAGATCAATGAAAGCGATTCCGATGGATGCACACGCAGATAGTTAGGCATTTTTTGTGGTGAAACGATCTGTATAATTTGATATTAGTCCCATTGGAAATTCTCTCAATTTCTTAATTGAGTGTCTTGCAACGCAAGCTCGGGAATTCAAGCGCAGTTGTGTGTGATTCCCACATAACGATGGATGATAACAACGTGCACGGGAGTCGGACACCAGTGATTATTCGTTCAGTGAGTTTCCTATCCTGTTTTAGTGTCCATGACGACAGCATAAAGGGTTTTTCCTGTGAATCTCAGCTTCTTTTTTATTTTCTTTTGAACCTCGCCCAGTAACAATTCTTGAGGGCCCAGCGGCAGATATTCACTCAAAGGCTCCATATTGGCAAAGACATTATTCTCGGGGGAAGTAAGATATCGACAAACAGCTGTTGTTCAGCGCTGTCACCGGAATCGATCACTTTTATTTTACCTGTCAAATTGGCAAATGCCAGAGCTCGAAAAATTTTAGCCGATGCGATGAGATGAGATGAGATGAGGGCATCTCTCTAACCTTCGCTACTTTGACGGACAGCAACAGTATCCACGTAAAGCAGCTCTTAGATAGACAGTGACCATGGGTAAAACACAGAAGAAGAATAGTAAAGGTCGTTTGGATAAGTACTATTTCCTGGCCAAAGAGAAAGGTTACCGTGCTCGTTCGTCATTCAAAATCATCCAAATAAATGAAAAGTTTGGTCACTTCCTGGAGAAGTCGAAGGTCGTAATCGATCTGTGTGCGGCACCAGGGTCTTGGTGTCAAGTAGCCTCCAAACTTTGTCCGGTAAATTCCCTTATCATTGGTGTCGATATTGTACCGATGAAATCGATGCCCAATGTGATAACTTTTCAAAGTGACATTACAACAGAAGATTGCCGCTCTAAGCTGAGAGGATATATGAAGACTTGGAAGGCTGATACCGTCATGCACGATGGTGCACCAAACGTTGGTTTAGGCTGGATCCAAGATGCCTACACACAGTCACATTTAACGCTACAAGCATTAAAGTTGGCCGTGGAAAATCTTGTGGTGGGTGGAACTTTTGTTACCAAGATTTTCAGGTCTAAGGACTACAATAAACTGATCTGGGTTTTCGGTCAGCTTTTTGACAAGGTTGAGGCAACTAAGCCCCCAGCTTCGAGAAATGTCTCCGCTGAAATTTTTGTTGTGTGCAAAGGTTTCAAAGCTCCAAAAAAGTTAGACGCAAGAATACTGGATCCCAAAGAGGTTTTTGAAGAGCTGCCCGATGGTCCCCAGAACAATGAGGCTAAGGTTTTCAATCCTGAGAAGAAGGTTAGAAAGAGAGAGGGTTACGAAGAGGGTGACTATCTCCTTTACCACACGAAGCCTATTATGGATTTTGTCAAGACTGAAGAGCCAATCGACATGTTAGGATCCTTAAACAAGTTCACTGTGGATGCAGAAGACCATGAGTGGAAAATTCTGAAAAAATTGAAGCAGACGACGTCTGAGTTTATGGCTTGCATAGAGGATCTCAAAGTTCTGGGTAAAAAAGACTTCAAAATGTTACTGAAGTGGAGAAAAGCTGCCAGAGACATCTTAGGTGTGGATAAGGAGGAAGAACCAACAACGGAGGCTGTACCGTTGACTGAAGAAGAGCAAATCCAGAAGGAACTGCAAAGTCTGCAGGAAAAGCAAAGGCTGAATCAAAGGCGTGAAAAGAGAAAGAAGAATGAGATGAAGCAGAAGGAATTAACAAGAATGCAAATGAACATGTTGACGCCCGCCGATATTGGTATCGAATCAGCGGACATAGGACGAGATGCCATATTCAACTTGAAGAGTGCTGAGAAAACCGGTATCCTCGATAAACTAGCTAAAGGTAAGAGGAGAATGATTTTCAACCAGGATGAGCAATCAAACAATGACGATATTCATATTGCAGACGACGCACCTCTTGGAGAACGTGACGACCTTGCTGAAGCCGACGAATTAGAGGCACAGTTGAACTTCATGTATCAAAACTACAAAGAGAAGAGGGCCGAAAGAGACGCGAACTTCAAAGCCAAACAAGCCCGTGGCGGAGACACGGACGGTGAATGGACCGGATTCAGCGAGAAAAACAATGGCTCCGACGCTGAAGATAAGAAAGACCATGTAAGTGAGGATGAAAATTCAGAACTTTCCGATTCAGATGACGATGAAGCCATTAATAGGTTGATCGCTAATATCAAAGCTCCAAAGCATGCATTGAGCTCCAAAGCCAGAAACCTATTCGATCAATCCATTTTTCAAGGTGTTGAAGCCGACCTTCCAACGAAGCCGGAAGTTCCTGTCGTAGGTGATGCTGACAACGACCCAGCTCTCAAAGAAAGCGAAGAAGAAAGTGAAGATGACGATGCCGGTGCCAATGACGATGGGTTCGAGCTCGTTAGCAGAGAAGACGAAGAGGATCAGAGCATGGATTCGGACTATGATTCCGATAACGAGAAGAAGGAAGCAGAGAAAGGAAAACATTCAGAGGAAATTGACATTGCGACTGTCGAGGCTATGACGTTAGCTCATCAGCTGGCCTTGGGACAAAGAACTAAACATGATTTGGTCGACGAAGGATTCAATAGATACGCATTCCGTGACAACGAAGGTCTGCCCGATTGGTTCTTGGAAGATGAAAAAAGTCACTCCAAAATCAACAAACCTATAACAAAGGAAGCCGCTCTTGCCACCAAGGAGAAGATGAAAGCTCTTAATGCAAGACCAATCAAGAAGGTTGCCGAAGCCCAGGCTAGAAAGAAGATGCGCGCTGTTGCTCGCCTAGAAAAGATAAAGAAAAAGGCAGGTATCATCAACGATGACGCTGACAAGTCAGAACGTGATAAGGCGGATGAGATTGCAAAGCTGATGAAAAAGGTCAGTAAGAAACAGGTGCGGAAACCTAAGGTGACACTTGTCGTGGCTACTGGTAAAAACAGAGGGTTGTCAGGCAGACCTAAGGGTGTGAAGGGTAAATATAAGATGGTCGACGGTGTGATGAAGAACGAACAGAGAGCCTTGAAGCGTATCGCGAAGAAACATCACAAAAAATAGTGACACATTAATGCTCGAAATAAATAGTTGCAACTTGAGGTCGAATTTGGTTTACTTATTTTTTCCTGAATATTTTTATCAGAATGTACAAAGTGGAGAAAAACAAGGTTGCCCAGGTTCCGACCTGAATGATGTCGTACGCCCCTGCAGTTGCCGCAGGGATGTTGACGGTAAACGTCGAAGTATTGAGATGGTTGAAATGGGTGTTATTAGTGAATAGTGAGTCGAATCCTGATGATTTTGAGTAGAATGGATTTTCATGAATGTTGTCGTACTCCGTATCGCAAGCTTGGAAGATAACAGGTGAAATTTTTACCGATTTGTGCCCTCCCAACATTTGGGGCCGGATGTAACGTGTGTGCAAATTGACTTCGTTCACCTTTTCTGGCGTCAGAGCAAGTAACATTTCAATTCCCCAGCTGGAGTCAGTGACGGCATATTCTGGTGCCTCCAAGTCCGTAGCTCCTGCAATGAAAATTGGATTCGACTGAAACTTGTCCAGAAAAAGATCAGCTGGGGTTGTTAAATAGAAGTAGTATCCACAGTTATCAGGTGAGGAGCGGTTTCGCAAGTCCACTGAAAGGGTAGGATGAAGGCCCACCGGCTCCAATAGGTCAACTGGCACCCCATGGCTTTCTGGACTTGTGACGTGCGCCCTTTGGTAAAATAGGTAAGTCTTTCGGCATTGCTCGATTACGCCATTACTATTCCAACTACAGACCGCCCCGTTTAGATGCACATCGATTTCGTCGGGAGATTCCGGGAAAAAGAGTCCGACTTCCAGTTTACCGTAGCTATCAAGGTACTGTATAATCTGATCATGATCCTTTTCGAGCTCATAAAACTCGTCGATTTGAGCCCTCTGTTTTGTGCTATCAAGCGTTATGTCGTAATCTTTTGACTGCCAATCCAAATCGTCAACTTCAAAAATCTCAGCAGGAAGAAACCTGCGCACAAGTTCTTTATCAAAATACCCAGAGTGAAGTAATTGATACTTGGCTGAGTCTATGGCCCTCTTTATATGTGTAAAGGGTTCACCGGTTACGATGTAGACGTTCAGGCCTTCCGTTAAGGGTGCCTCGAGAAAGCTGTTTCGAGTGTTTTGTGAACCTTTCCATGTTATACGCACGTGTTGGAATTCACCGACGTAATCCACAACAGTTCTGTATTGAACTTGTTGGCCGGATCCTTTGATCAGGATGCTTGCTGAGTTATTGGTGCCATGTTGCGAATCGGGTGCAATCTGCTCCAATTCCTGCAGGTTATCGAAAAGAACAGTTATTCTTGTTTTTTTCGTAGTCATTGCAATTGATAGAACCTCTGCGATATGGATGTCGGTTTCGTCGGTGCGCTCGAGGTATCCTTTCTGGTTTTCTTAGGGTAGTGTGGATCTTGAGCTCAACATCTATGTATTCGTGCTTAATATGACGACCCATAGCTAGAAACGGGTATCGTGAGTATCGTCTGTGAGTAATGAGTTACCCATCAAAAGTCATTATCGACGAAACAAGTTAGTTTGAGTAGTTAATTGAGATTCAGATGACCAGCGTCAACGACAGTTTTACCATATAAAATACATAAGAATATTTTAATCCTGATATCACTGGCCAGTGATGAGCTATTATTGAACCAGACTTTGCTTCCTCACCCTAGTGACTCCTTTATTCCAAAGGCTTCCTTATCCCTTCATGGCACCATTGTATAACCGCTATCCGATTGGTGGTATTCAAGGGAAGCCTTTGTCAGTCTACGCGAATTCGCAAACAGTTGCAGGATACATACCGAATAGAAAGCAAATAAATGTCTTAAAAATGTCTTGAATTCTTCTTGGGAAATTTCATTCGAGCAATGTCCTCCCGACCACTCACCTGTTCAGCACATCCCTTTCTACAGCATACATGAAGCAACAATAGAATCTTGAGCAAAAACATTCAAATCTCTTCCAGGAACTGTTTCTTCGCGCCCGACCAGAACTCAATACCGTCAGTACAGACAGTCTTGGCCAAAACATTCACATCAACGGAGGACAATGTCGGTCACGTGACTACCTATACGCTATCACTGGTGGGATGCAATACGAATGAATATAAGTGAAAAAAGCCGAATCTCTGTTCAAAATGAACAAATGAGACAAGAACAGTCTCAAAGCATCGACTAAAGGGGTTCTGGCAAGAGCTAGTGGTAGCTCGCTGTAGCTCTCGAGGTCATAATTGAACGGCACTTAACTGGAAGGCGTTTCACGGGAACAAGCCCCGGTGGAATTTGTACAAATCTAGCGCATTCCAGGAGTGGTTTTAATTAGATCGAGCCCTTATCAAGAGTGCTCGATCTTTTCCTTGCGGCCTGTGACGATTTTGATTGTCCCAAGTTTTTCATCCAAGTATATCCACAATAGTCAGAATTGCTGGGATCAAGGTTGTAAAAAGTCCGTTTAAAAGCGCCTTAAAACGCCTCATTCAGAGAGAAGCACGAAACCTGTAATTATTCAATTGAGTTCACTTCTCCCTTTTTTATTTTTGAAAGTACTGGAACGCTTCTCGAGACCATTTTCCAGCTACATTTAAGTCACTCGTTTTGTCTGTTTCAATCCAATAGGGCGTTTTTTTGAGAGTGGCTTCTCACATCTAACACGAAAATGAATGCAGAGCACTTGGAGGTTCCTGTAAATACCGAATTTTCACTTTCACCACCTCCGAATGGTGATCGTACACCATCCAGAAGAGGACATCGTCACAAGAGATCCTTCGCAATTTCCCAGGACCTCGACTTTGTTAAACCCGCGGCACCTGGGACCCCAAAGGGTAGCGATCAGTTTTCTAACACATTTGTGGCTTCATCTCCGCAACAGCAGGACTCAAGTCTTCGGTTTTTCATGACAGAGGAGTCCACATATTCCCACGACGTACCGAATGCCATCATTGATCTAGATGATGCATTAACGACCAAACCACAATCGTTCACGTCCCACCGGAGAGCTGAATCTGCTCCAGCTCAGCTGATTTTGCCTTTTAAGCTTGAGCCTCCTAATGCTCATTGTCAACCATCGTTGCGAATAGAGGAGGAAGAAGATTCGGAAAGTGATACTGAAATAGTGACACAGGCTACCTTGATGTCACCGCTAAGAGCAAAATCTCAATCACCTTTTGTGAAGAGCAATTACACAGCAGAGTCCCCCAAAGCCTCAGCAAGGAATCAGTACAATAACAATGCTCTCAAGATCAACAAACAGAAAGAAAGGTATCAGAATTACACAAAGCATCTCCCCGCGGCTAGTCCTCAAGTTTTGAATCAGGGGCAAGAGCCATCTTTTTCCTCATTGTCTTCTGGTTTCAGCTCGGGGATCAGCACAGCTGGTCTTGCCTATTCCCCAACTACTCCTGCTATTTCAATCTCGAAGTTTGGCAATAGAACACCAAGTCCACGAAAAACCTTTACTTTCCAAAGCCAGATATATGACTTACCGTCTAACGATGTTGCACTTGTTGACAACGATAAAGAAGCACGACACAATACCACTAGAATGGAAGATGATGATACGCTGACGTGCACAACCACCAATACGACTAGTCAAAATCTGCATAGGAAGTCCAAAAGTGCTTCGGCTTATGATACATCTACTACCTTTCGTATTCCGAAAGAGATATTACAGGGCCAGCCGGGAGACAGTGTTGATTTATCGGAATCCTCGAAGTTTTCGAAAGACGCTTCTGCCGTCAACGCAACTAAGAAAACGTCAGCCGTTGATCAGCGCGCCGTCAGTGACAGTGCTGCAACACAGAAGGAAGCTTCTCGTAAATGGAGAGGCAAAATGAACATCTTTTACTCGATAGTCTCGAAATTCAAGAACTCAAAGTGAAATGCATGCTATTCTGTTCCTACAAATTTTAATAACTAATGCTTTGACCACTAATGTAACATATAGAGAAATGAACGATACCTGTAAAACTTGATAATAAGGTCAATACTGTCTAATAATCTTAGCGTGTCCTTTTTATTCTTTCAAATAGAATACTATGTTCTCTAAATACAGCCAGTGGTTCCTCATTAATGGCCATCAAAAATTGAGAGTTCGGAGTGGGGGCTGAAACCATAAATAATGTTTTGGCGATCGACGAAGAAAAGCATGCAAATGGTGATGCTCATTCCATTTCTGGGCTCTTTCCGAAACGCTTAAGACTTGATCAGCTCCAAGTTGTCCAAGTCCTGTTTCTCCTGGGCCTCAGCCTCAGCTTCTAACAAGTATGGCAGAATGTATGGAGTATCTTCCTCTGCCTTTACCCACTGAGCCTGGGGTAGCAAATGGTGCGTCAAAGATGATTGGTGAGCTCTGATCATTCTGAAGTTTCTGGCGTACGATTCGTCCTCAGGTATTCTCTTCAAAGCCTTTTGAACAATGTCGTTTTCCTCAGCGATAATGTCATCGAATCTTAGACCCATCTTCCGGTATCCGGAAAACTTGACAAACTGGTGAGCAACTGGCACGATAACCTTGGAGAGTGCTGGGGTCTTCAAGATGAAGTCGCCCATTTTGGCAATAGAAGTAAAAGTTTGAGGCATCTTGTTATCCGTGTTATTCTGAACTTTTCCAGCTTGAGATTCTAGAAACCTTACTTGTAAGTTTAGCTTAGGATCTTGTAAAAACTGGTCAAACTTGGAATTATCGATATAGTGGAACATTTTCGTACGAGAGTACTGGAAACTGACGCATACATGAATCTGATTGGTCAAAAAAAATAGAGAGTCTATAAGAGGTATTTCATCAACATTAATAGTGGTATTCAGTCGCTTTGACGCCGGAGGTATTTGGGAAGCCGCACTCGAGCATCAAGCGGTTGACCACTTGAGGTTCTTGCAAAATCTTTTCCCAGACTTCTTCGTGCTTAACGAGAACGAGTCCTGCATAGCCAGTAGCGTTGAAACCGATGTCTAGTTCGGAACTCTTGGTGTGGGAACGAGGGACAAGACACAGCCACTGGCGTGTCATGAGGACATTGTATCCGGTCTCCATGTTGGGCCTTTCGTTGGTCCAGTCCTGGAAAAACGTGAGCGTTCTTTGCAGTAGTGAGACGAAAGTCATGGCGAGTAGATCTTCAGTAACGGCCTCAGGTTCTTCGGGCAAAGGCACCACAAAGTGGGCGAATGAAAGCTTTTTGTCCTGCAGTGGCTCGGAGCGCTGATCGGGAATGAAATGGTCCTTGCCATTGCAAAGACGGTCCTGGAAGGCCACAAAGTTTTGGGGCCATTTCAGCAACTGGAGATGCTTGTGGTCCTGAGAGGAGCCGGAGGTCTTACCACAGTTATAAAAAACAAGGTGTCTTAGTTGTTCATCTTCGTCGTCCAAATCTTGCAAAAGGCGGTACGACGTCAAAAGGTCTTGTGGATCCAGTGGCGCTGTTTGTAGCTTATACTCGCGTGTCACAAGTAACAAATGTTCTGCAACCACGGGGAACTTGTTTAGAAGCAATTTGTATTTCCCTAATCCATACAAGTCTTCGTTCACTGTCAATTCCGGTTCGGGCTCTGCAAAAGGATCACGCTTCGAGGCTTCTGCCTCGGCACGTTCTGGTTTCTTGAGAAGACTGGGAGCAAGGCTGACAACGTATTGAAGGCCGGATTCTGGATCTTTCACTTTTTTGCTAGCGGATTGAGTGAAATGCACCTCTCCCGATTTGATACCTTTAGCATATTTCTCAGCGATTTGGTCTCTCAAAGTGACACTCATTCTGATACAATTACGTCTATTATCACAATTGCAGTAGTGTAGAAGGCCAATGGCAACAAATGATTCTCTAAAAGCTCGAAACTGATCAGTAAGGTATCTTCTTTAACGTTTAAATTTGCTGATTCTCAGACGATTCCTTATATACTGCTGCTGTACTATGGTATTCGAAAAAATCACGCCGACGCTTACCTAAGGTGGAATCAAAACACATCACGTGACACATTCTACGCCTGGTGTCAAAAACACTTTAAAAACTTAACCAGGTGGTGAAGTTTTCTATTGCAGGAAGAGAGTTAGAGAAGGTTAAATGATCTGCTCTTAAGATATCTATATCGAGATCTACAAGGCACATTATGCGATATCGAACTTTATCACGTTTCACGACATATTCTTGATCAGCAGTGCATCGGCTCCAGTTAGAGAACTTTCTTTCGCATGGGTATCGGTGGTCACAATTCTAACGTGACGTTGACTTATTCCATAAGCGGTATTGTTTCTCTATCAGAATTTCTTGTAGATACTAGAATACGCTAGGAACTTCTGATCACGTGAGATGTTTGTCTGAATATAAGGACCAATCGTGTCACCTCAACGAACGAAAGTCCTAATTTCATTGCATGGTACGGATATGGAACCAAGCTTTTGCTACCACAAATACGTTTCTGCAGTAGCGTTTTCTATAGGCCTCACTACACAGTCTGCAACTTCTGTCATCAGTTATATTACGCGGTTCTCTAGATCAAAATTTAAAGATCACTATATACAATAACGTCGTTAATGTCTAGTCATCTCCAAAATGCGATGGTCCCGCGTTCAATCTGTGGATACACTGAGCCGAACGGCATATAGAGGTTCGTGAGAGCATGATATGATGCTTTCAAATGGGCGGACTTAATACATTCGTTCATGCATCAAATTCACAGACACTCTTTCGCAATTAGTCATGCGGACCATCAAAAAGAATCTGGATAGAGCTACCAATATGATCTTGCGACGCTCTGCCGAAGTTACAAGCCCCGAGGTTTAGGAGTAAATTCGTTTCTAATCACGCAAAAACCCGTACTTTTATGATTCTTTAATTATTCCAACTATTGCAAGCACAGTGATAAACGAACACATCCACACACAAAGAGAATTCCATTACAGCTCATAACGCAGGGTCCCCACCTGCACATTTTCCATTCATACTCGGCTTTCTTTAAACAACGTACGATATGTCAGTCATTCTTTGTATATGTCTCGTTTACCATAATTGGACTGTAATTTTTCAGCTCATTAAAGGAACTTGATACTCACCGCCAGCTGGATAATTCGAGCCCATTGAGTAAGCACTACTGAGAAGCTTGGTAGCCCATTGAACTGTGATCTAGTGTAAGATGAGTCAAGACGTAGTATGGAGTCCACGACGCAGCACCATAGCCCGAGATACTGCTGAATTAGAGTCCATCATAGCAGTCGATATCGGAGGATCGCTAGCCAAGCTCGTTTTCTTCGCAATGGACTCGAAAAAACTGGTTTTTGAGACTGTAGAAACTGAGAAAATAGCACTTTTTATGCGAATGATTCATGACATCATCGATAACCATTACCAGGGAAGTCAGAGTAACGTGAGAATAGTGGCTACCGGCGGTGGAGCATACAAATTCCACGATCTACTGTGCCAAGAGTTTCCAGACGTTATCGAAATAGCTCGGTTGGACGAGATGGAGTGTTTGATAAAGGGACTAGACTACTTTATCCACGAAGTGCCTGAGGAAGTATTTACGTACAACGATCTTGAAGGCGAGCATAAAGTGGTTCCAGAACACGCTAAGGTTTATCCATATATGCTAGTAAACATCGGCTCAGGTGTTTCCATCCTCAAAGTTGATTCTCCTGCAAAGTTCACTCGTGTTGGGGGTTCGTCTCTTGGTGGTGGCACGTTGTGGGGACTACTTTCGCTCATCACAGGAGCCAAGACCTACGACGAAATGCTGAGTTGGGCTCA
This sequence comes from Lachancea lanzarotensis, assembly GCF_000938715.1. Lineage (NCBI taxonomy): Eukaryota > Fungi > Ascomycota > Saccharomycetes > Saccharomycetales > Saccharomycetaceae > Lachancea > Lachancea lanzarotensis. The sequence goes on from NW_019212889.1 coordinate 28,693, forward strand.
CGGGGGCGACAATACCCATGTCGATATGCTTGTGGGCGACATATATGGCTCCAATTATGGCAAGATCGGTCTAAAGTCGACGCATATCGCAAGCTCATTTGGAAAAGTCTTCCAACGGACAGCGCCAACTCAGAAAGATTTGGCGACGCATTCTCACACCATTGCCAATGGCACAGATGACATACAATTGCGCAACCGTAAATTCAACAACTCGGACATCTCCAAGAGCTTGCTGTACGCAATCTCCAACAACATAGGTCAAATCGCATACCTTCAAGCCAAAATCCATAATATACCCAATATCTACTTTGGCGGATCGTACATTAGAGGGCATCTGATGACGATGAATACACTCAGTTATGCCATCAACTTCTGGTCGAACGGTGAGAAGCAGGCGTTTTTCCTTAAGCATGAAGGGTATCTGGGCGCCATGGGTGCCTTTTTAACTTTCCAAAACAAAAATGATGATCTCGGTGACGAAAGACGAAGTTAACTTATTCTGCAGCTACCTCGTAATTGCAGACGCCAACAACACTCTCAAACCAGTCTAATTTGTTTAACTTTGTCTTATACACTTATTGCATTTTCCTTTATAATATTCAATACGTTTTTGAACTGGAGATGGAGCGGAATCTCTCGAGATTGCCTCTCGTTAGCACGCCTTCGAATCAAGTCCAGCCTGTCTATCGGTATGTTGCCCCCATAAAGGTTCACCTTTGAAATCCCCAATGCGTTCAATTGCACGACAACTTCCAACGTGTGGTAGGTAAACTGAATTTTGTGCGAAATTGGCAAGATCTCTAAATTTTGGATTTCGTTGGTTATGAACTGACTCCGCCAATAATCAACCAGCGCCTGATGGGCTTTATAGCTTTTGGCCAATTTCAAGTCCTGCTCGTCGGCCTGTTCATCTGAGGAATTTAAAATCGCGTCCAGCGACGTTTTTGCCCTTTCCAAACACTTAAGATGTTGTTCGAGATGTTGTTGTTCCTGGATCGTTTCTTTGATAGAGTGCAGGTGTTGTATCGCAGCTTCCGTGGAGGGTATTCCATCGGCCGTTTCGAGACTAGCAGTTTTTGCAGTATCATTATATCTCTCCAATTCTTCCAACAGCAAGTGACACTCATCTACCAGCTCTCCAGTGTTGAGGCACAGTTCATTCACTACCTCGCGTTGGTCTGCTATTTTCTGGCTGGTATGGCCTATTTCTTCTCTCAGCTGGTCCACTTCCGAATCCAGCTGGGTGATAACCTCATCTTGCAAGTGTGCCACATCTTTCTCCAGCAAAACGTATCGTTCGTCCTGCACTGTTTCTATCTGCTGCAACAAATTTCCCGATGGAAGTGTATATCGCAGGAAATTATCCAGCATTTCCTGCTCCAGATGTGTATTTTTCAATCGCTCTAAGAGCTGAGAAACCTCTTGGATGTGCGTAGACACAATTTTTGGATCAATTTCGGCACTTGGATCCACCATTTCAAACAAAAACTCATTGTCTTCAACTAGCTGTTGTGCACTGCGTTGCAGCTGCTGCACGGTCTCAGAATAGTGCGTTTCTTGATCTTGTAAGACTTGTTCACTGAGGCTCGTCGTCTCTTCCTCCGCCATGCCAAGACGAGTTGCGAGTTCTTCCATAACCTTAGTATCCGCCATCGATACTGATGTAGGTAGCCGCCGAGGTATTGTAACATTCTAAAATGTGTGTTTGGGGCTCGCTTCTGTTTATACATATTTTATTAACTTTTTATATCACTACCAACGGGTATACAATCAATAAACACAACAACTGGCTGTCATTGAAAAATTTATGAGAAGTATAAAAGGCAAAGGCTTTCTGCAATGCCGATGAGCACTTTTGTTAAAAGCTAGCAAGTCATAGAGAATGAGATAGATGGTTGAGAATGCATATTGTTGCCATACGGACGTAAACGTTTTGACTAGTTAGTAATCTGATTTTCAACGGTGTTCCTCAGTGGACGCAAAGTTTTCGTGAACCTGCACAACTTAAGTTTATTGGATGGGCCGCAGTTTGCGCCATACAGATGTCCATTGAATGTGTCTCTGTGCAGAGAATAACGACGAAAAATACCCCATTAGTTTTGCCTTGCCGGGACCCTGGTACTATGTTGTTGTTTGCAGGCCTATTGAACATCCCAAAAAGATAAAGCATTTTCCCGCCTGGATTTTAGAGCTTTGGTGTCGAGTTTTTCGGTGCTTGACCTTGGATTCTCTGGGAAGTTCATGCTGTCACCAATTCAATTGGGCCATCATTGCAAACACGCTGGGGGACCGGTGGTACCTTCTGAAAACTTTGCGTCGCATGGGCCTGAGCCAGTGAGTTTTGGTGTCAACAGGGTCACTGCATGGTTATCTGTATGGCCAGTATGTGGTTCTTCTCCCATTATCTGTCTCTTGAGAGATCCTGAATTTTGCTGTTTTCGAAGAGTATTTTTTTGACTGCAGCATGTCATGATCTTCCTTCTCTCTATTGCTTTCTTGAAGGACCGTTATAACTGGGTTCTGGGGTTACATCTTTTCACTCTTGATTTTTTTGTTTTTGTTTTTTGTTTTCCCGTAGGTACTTAATGTAGTTTCCTGTCTATTTAATTCGTACCACTCTTTTTGGCCGAGTCGGTTTTCAGTCTGAAATCTCCACCTCCTTCTTTCCATAGCCACAACGCGTCGAGGGCGTAGTTGCGAACAGACAGGTTATGGGTTTCATTTTCATCTGCCGCTTGCGTCAATGACTCGATGACGGAATGGGTCTTACAAAGATCCCAGAACATACCATAAATGTGATTGAGAACCGCATCTGTACCTCCTATTTCAGTGTACGTTTCTGCGTCAACCTCTGGTACCAACTGCGCGTAGCTTTGCTTACCGAGCTTGTAGACGATTCTGCCCAGCGTCTGAATAGCTATACATCTTTGAGCAGGGAACGTGGATCTTGACAGATGCTGTAATTCCCCTATTGTGTAACCAGCAAGTTCCGGATTGTCAGCATGGTGATGTAAACCGTTTTTAGTAGTTTTAATACTTCTGTCGGGAGGCACAAGATTTGCATTGAAGTCAAACCTGCACTGAGAAACATCGTGTATAATATCCGAATGAGCATTTTGCGCAACTGGTTTCATCCATGCTAGCTTATCAGCCTCCTTAGGTAGATCTGGGAAATATTTTTCATGCAGCTTAGAATCGAAATCTGGATCGTTAATGTCAAGTGATTCAAACTCCGGTACTTGTGTTCCAGTTGGTTTCATGAAATGAACATCACTTAGTAATTCCTCATTCTTCATGTGGTCCATTTGCTGTACGAACTGGTACTCTTGCGGGGCTACATCATCATCATCAAGTGGGGGCCTTGGGTAGTCAAAAGGCATCTCTTCTAAAGGTTCCTCATCTTCCACTCCGGGCTCAAACTTGACGTGCTTAGGCTCTTTAGTTTTAATACCAAGCGCTAAATCCACCGCATCGTCGTCCAAGCGCGGGAGATCGGGTGTCTCGTGCGTACCACCAATCCACGTTCCTGGTGCTCCTTCAACTTCAGCAAAAAGGGGAGCTGAAGAAGCTTTTAAGGCGTCTTCTCCCGAATCTTTCACTTCACGCTTCGATAGTCTTTTCATTAGGCCCTGAATCACTTTGGGATCCAAGGATTCCATGATATCTCGTTTCTCTTGTTCTAACTGTTGAGCAGACATCTGACTCATACGAGCCATGTTTTCGCGATGAATTTGCTCGGCTTCGGTACCCGCATTATTCTGAGAAGCTGCTGGAGTTTTGGCTGCCTTGCTGGTATCTCGAGGCCTTGAATTTTGTCTTTTCTGCTGTAGTCTTGTTTTCCAAGATGATATCTTTTTGGGCTCATATAGAGCTGGGAATCCTGTTGGCGGCGCCGCATTTATGGCATCAGGTTGGACCACATCCTTCTCTACAATATCTCCCAACAAATCCATTCTGATAGATGCTCAAAGCTCTCGTCTGGGCTCTCTCTACTGCGGCATCTTAAGGCGGTTACAACGTTAGTGCTGAGATTTTCATTTCAAATGTACTTTGACCAGATAACCGACACGAAAAGCGGGTCGAGACTTGACTCTAAGACCTGCATTCAGAACTGTCATCTAATTTTCGAATACGTCAGAGACAACAACGATGCATCGGACTGGCTTGACATCTACGGATATCTGGCTTTTACTTCTTAAGCGTTTTAGAAATGGGCAGACGCATGAAGGTGGGACGTAGAGAATTTAGATAAACATTTCAAGAGCGCAGGAGAACATGAACGGATTGAAATTAGTTCAGGGAACCACAAGAAACGACGAACAGTAGATTCGAGAGGCCATTAAGTTGTTAGCAAAAAGTTTAAGACGAGATTTGAGCTGTTTGTATCAAAGTCTTTTTGTAGTGATTGAGTTACAGTTTGGAAATTATTCGTGCTCTCCATGTACTAATTACATGGAATGCGAGTCAAATTTAATGAGTTAAACCATTGGGTCCGGTGCGAAAAGAACTGTCATAAATAGCATCGTTGTTGTAGACGTCTTTCTCTGCAGTGTGTAGATATCTATATGATCGTAAATTGGCAAAAACCAGTACTGAATGATTGAATGATAATAGCTTAGGTGATAAGTGCTCTGAACTATCGAAGTTTTACACACAAAACACTCTTCTCCGTAAGCAGAAATTTGCAAAATAACTGTTTCTTGTAGAAGCAGCATTGATAATTCTAAATGTAACTTAAAGATTGACCATAGATGCTACTCACCATAAGCACAAAGCGTCGAAATATAAAAAAAGCTCAGAAGCCCAAATCCGTCCACAAACGCTGCAATGGGTGCCACACATATGCGATATTTGTAGTACCGAGACTACTGACAAGTGCCAACAGCAGCAGATGACCAACTTGTAGTGTCCTTTATTCTCATACGCGTTCATATGCTTAAATTATGTAGCGATATATCTACAGTCTAGCTTAGAGACCCATAGCCGTCGTTAGGACGAGTCAATCCACCTCCATGGCTTGGGTAAGGATGTTTGCTAATGATGTACAAGGCGTGGATCAGACCTGGGAAGTATCCAAGTAGGAACAAAAGCAGGTTCAATAATGTGTCTTTGGTGAATACACCTCTCTTCAGTGCAACTGCAACCGGGGGCAGAAATACAGAGATAAATACTAGAAACCAATCACGGGCATGCATGGTGAAGGTTCACGATGTTAATATAATCGATGGATTTTAGATGTAGTTACGAAAAGCACTACGCGAAGCTGATTTCCCGAAAACCTTCCTCTCGTCTCTCCCTATATATATACTTCATATGATTTTCGTCAAACTCGATGTTACCCATGTTTTCGCAAGCTATTTAGCAATCATCACCCTTGATAAATTGCAACCTGCACATCGAGGTTAGGGTTTCCACACCGCAAAGCACGCTATCAACTAGGGTCACATGAGGAGGAATAGCGTTAGGATTTTCTTGTAATGCGATCTTGCGTATGTGCTGTTCCAAGAGCTGTTCCATTCCAGAGAAACCGGCGCATCCAAGGATGATGGTAGATGTATGTAGTCGGTCAATGTTTTCTTGGTAAATACGCTTGGCGATTGCGTCGAGATTTTCCGGGTTGTGTAGGTCCAGCACTGGGACCGAAGAGGCAACGGTGCCTCTGAAAGGAGATTTGGACAAAGAAAATGGTCTAGTGGCTCCCAACAAACGTTCTGCGGCGGCATCGAGTAAGTCGACCCACTCGTCGTTGGACGTGATGATAGAAAAGGGTATGCCGGGCCTCGACAAACAGGTTGTCATAGCTGCGTGGAAGATGCCCGTAACGGGAGTAGCTCGTTCGGTTTTAGCCTGTAGCTCATGGACCAGTGGGTGGTCTGAAAAGCAAGCTACAAGAACTCCGTCAAAAGTGTCGAAATATTGCCGGTCTTTGCCGTCCGTGTCAGTAGTACGCTTGCATAGCAGAGGGAGACACTTGCGGGTCGAGTCTCTACTGGTTTCCTCGCCATCGATTTCTGGAGGGGCATCGGGCGGTCCTGTGAATTGCGCTATCTCTATATCGCGATGAACGGCGGGATAGACTTTGTTCAAGTAGCTTTCTATTTGAGCCACCGCGGCGTCGGTCATGGATTGGGTGCTATTCGGATTGACAATCAGCAGATGCATTTTCGAAGTGTCGACGAGCCATGGACACAAAAGACGTAAGATTCAACCCGGACACGACTTGCCACAAGCCCTTCTCATTATAACCTGTTTTCGTCTGTCCCCTCTATAATCGAGCTGAGCGAGATAAGTTTTTCTTCTCTCACTTCGGTGATGTGCGAAAAAAAAGTTTTGGACGAGACCGGAGTCGAACCGATGACCTCTCCCATGCTAAGGGAGCGCGCTACCAACTACGCCACACGCCCGGTTTGATGACGATCTTTGCAGTTTGAGCGCTATGTAGCAGGCTGTCAAAGGCATGATGTACCGCCTGACAAACACATTCAGAGGTGTACAGCTCATTAGCATCCATAGATATCTGAATTCAAAAACAAGCTCCCGCCTGCTACAGACACACACGCCCGCCAAACGTTGTATTTTTTTCAAACTGTTCGCTTTTCTCGGTGACACGGTGGAGGGGGGTGTCTCTAACGCCTAACGCCAGAACGTTCTCGAAAAAACCACATGAGATTCCCTATTTTGCGCGCGCTCCCTATATCTCCCCCCCCAAACGCCACGTGACCCCATAATGGGGACCCCTTTCCCGCTGCCTTTCTCGAGATATGACGTCATTCCCATGTGAGTCATTATCGCAGGTTCCAAACTCCGGTCGATGGCGCCATCGAGAAAAAGGCCATGATATGTGTGTGTGTGGGTGTGGGTGTGTTTGTGGTTCGAAAGGGGTCTTACAAGTCTTACTAGTGTACCATCCGTACAGCACGCTCATCGTACGTCAGAGTGTCCACTATCAAAGCGTAAGGAGCCTTTTCTACAACCGCAAACGCCAAATCACAACAGAGGGTCCTATACACTAACACCTACACCAATCTCACTTCCAAACCGCCGCTCCACCCCGCTTTGTCCGATTGTCCCGTTCCTATCCGCCACTCACTGGTGGTATCCGGCACCGTTCCCTTCTGTACCTGGAAATTCCTTTCAAAATTGAACAGCCAGCCATGCGGGCCGAGCCCGTCTAAAAAAAAACCTACCGTCTGAAAACACGCCAATGGGCCTGGAATACAGAGGTCCGGACCCACACGAGAAGCGGCCGACCCGCAAAATTGTGGCACTTTTGCCCAATATTTTTTTCGTGGTCCGGGTTACCCAGCCATCTTCTTTTTTGTGTTCTTCCCACCGTTTTTGTGGCGCGGGAATCCTCGGATTTTACGTCGACTCTGACGCGTGTGCAAAAAAATTTTTTTTTCCGTTTTCCTTTTTTTTTCCCTTTCTGGCAACGGAGAACAAGGACGCTCCTGAGTTCCGAGCTATAAAAGCGAACAGGTTTCGCCCGCAATTTGTGTGGTGGTGTTAGCTTGATTCCTCTTGATTATTAGAATAGTCAACTCAAAAACCACTTCAGTTATCAACTATCGCTATGCAATTCAAGAACATCGTCGCCGCTTTTGCCTCCGTTGCCGCCGTCCAGGCCGCTAACCAAACCAACGGTTCCAACGGTTCCAACGCCTCTAACGGTACTTCCACCAAGATCTCCACCGGTGCTGCCGCCACCAACGCCATGGGCGCTGGTGTCTTCGGTGCCGCCGTTGCTGCCGGTGTCGCTTTGTTGTTCTAAGCTCACCACACCCACCAACCCAACTGGAGTTTTTCAATAATATTTTTTTCCTTTACATCAACAACCTACCATAGACTAACGAGTGCTGGAAGTTTTTCTCGTACGAAGTGCCTGAATCCAGAAGTCGTAAGTTGATCATCTACTTCTATTACTTCTACCACTGCTATTACTGCTTCATTTTTCCACTACTATATGATAGAGTCGCGGGCACGGCAGGCGGCTGTGACAAAAGCGGAACAATAATAATAATAATACATCCATCCTCTCCAAAAAAAACTTTTTTTACCACTAAGGCAACTTTTTCACAAGACCATTGAAAATTAGTTCTGAATAACAAAACATTTTTTTGTTTTCTCTTTTTTCCCGTTCTACAAAATCGAGTTATGTCTTTTTGATCGGATTATTTTTTGTTTTCTTCCCTAAAAGAACAACCATCATTTCATTCAGCCTCCTCCTTTTTTTTAATATTAGAGTGTCTCTCTGTGGGAAACGAAGCAAACTCACTTGAAGGACTGTGCTACCACTGACCACCCTTTGTAAGATGGCACTCTAGATATATGTAATTTAACCTTTCTTTTGCCAATTAAGAATGTGTATTATCGGACTCTCCTACGTCGTCGGCCTCTTTTTGTGAGTCGAAACTCGTCTTGTGAAGTTTCGACTCTATCGTCCAGTAATGTTCTGCATTCCGCCTGCTGTGTTTGTTATGTTAATTCCTGGCATCTCCGGTTCACAGGTCTGTATGTCTATATATGATATAAATTAGCGGGCTACTCTCGAATTAGTACTCATTCATAAGTTGAGACTCGGTGTCATTTCCAAGAAAACATAACCCTGTTGAGCTCCCTGCTCTAGCAAAATGAGTGCCACAGCCTCCCTGCTGACACTGTGCGGCGAAATCGGTGCCGAGCTCATCGATTTCTCGCCCGTTTCTTCGTCTTCAACTTTACTCAAATTCGTTCAACATCCAACAGCTAATCAGCACCAACAACTCGCGCTTCTGGCGTCCTTGTCATCCTTTGAATACAAGGTGCGATGTGTCATACGGAAAAATACAGCTGTAGGGTCTTCCAACGAGCCCTGGAAAGAGTCTGATGACCTTCAACATTCTGCGGGCAGTATCGTATCCAGAACAGACGTATCTTGCAGCGCTTTCCAGGACTCTTCAGCAACACTGGAACTGCCCTTCAGTGGCCTTGAAACTGAGGATAACAGCATCGTTTCCTTTACACTCTCCTTCTCTCCACTTCTGGCAACTTCTGGTCTTCACAGCGTCCATGTCAGGGTACGACATCGTTTGCTTATGTCCGTCGCCGTGTGGGTGGACCCCGTTCAGATTCGTCGCGAGCTGCCGTCCCAGTCTAGTTCCTCTTCCTCGCTGTCACCATCGCCAACATCAACACCTTCATCACCACAGTACGCCTTCCAAGCCGACGGGCCTCAGTTCCGTACGTTTATTTCGCATTGTGAAAATCTAATCCCAACACTACGACACTCGTTAAAGTATACTCAAGAAAAATGTGCAAAAGTGGCAGATTCTGTCAATACCACCGCTAAGGAGTTGACGGGCCTTGTCTCCTGCGCACAAGACATGGCTAATTTGCTCCCTTCCTTCTCCCAAGAGTTCAACACCGTGACAGCCGCATTAGTTACCACCTTAAAGGCGAAGGTGGAATCGCTGAATCAGCTCGAAACAGTTCTCCAGAAAAAGCTTAGCGTCCCTCTCGAAAGTTACGCGTCAACAATCCCTTTGAAGACGGTATCTGCTCGCCGTAAGCAGTACCACGATCAGGCCAAAGTTTTTTACTCGTATATGGGCAAAAATCTGTCCAGCGCGGACGCAGCCAACTTAAGCAAAAAGGTCCAGTTCGAGCTAGAAAGGTTTGACTATTTTGTATACTTGACCGAGTTCATCGACGGATCCTCTGCTAGACGGTTTTTGTATGAAATAGCGCAATTTTCGAGCATACTGGAGCCAGCAACCTCAACTCCTCTTGTTAAAAGCGCCAGGAACTATCAATCCAAGCTCAAGCTTTCAAGGGTGCGCATAAATGAGATGAGAGACCAGATCTCAAAGTCGAAAAGCTTTTCGGATTTCTCCTCCCCTGCTCCAGTTGGACCTCACAAGGTTTACAAAGAAGGTATACTGTGGACTCAGAAAGGACATGGCAAGTCTTCTGGATGGCACAAGCAGTGGGTAGTGATAAATGGCTGCACTCTTTCGGAGTATGCGGACTGGAAAACCGAGGGAAAGAAACTTTCACGGACACCTATCAAGCTCACATTTGCATGCATTAAAAAACAGGACTATGGAAAGTTCAATGGGTTTGAGGTTATTACTACCAATGAAGTTACACGGGCCTTCAGAGCTGAAAGTAACAGCGAACTAGAACAATGGCTAAAGGTTCTTCAAGAATCTGCTGCGGTTGGAGTGCAAACTCCAACGAAAGCTCCTGGAGAAAAGACGATAGAGGTTTCACAAATTGTATCCACTAACGACAAGTCAAATACCATGTGTTGCGATTGTGGCAGCACAAATCAAGTCGAATGGGTTAGCATCAACCTACTTTGCGTTGTTTGCATAAAATGCTCCTCCGTGCATAGATCGCTAGGGGTCCACAACTCGAAAATCCGCTCTTTAAAGCTTGATACCTTCACCTCAAAGGAAATAATTGAGCTGATGAAATCTGTGTCTAACAAGAACGTCAATTCTATTTACGAAGCCGAGTTGCACGCAAAAATTCTTGATTCAGATTCTTTACCTCAGCTCCGGTCCGATTTCATAACTGAGAAATACGTGGAAAGAAAATTTGTTACGTCTTTGGATGAAATAGACCCAGAAGCTATTGAGAAAAGACTCAGTCACAATCTAATCAAATCCATCCACCTCAACAGCATTTACCTTCTCCAACAGTGTATCGCACAAGGGGTTCGTTTGAATGAAGTTCATACCGAAAATGGTGTTGAAACCACGTTTCAATACTCACTAAAACACTACCAAGGCACCAAGAACAACTCCACATTTTTCATAACAGAGTTTCTACTTCTGAATGGCTTGCAAGTCGGTGCAATTCCTCGCGACACATCTACTCTCTCTCAACGAGAATACGAGTACTGGAAGTCGAAAGTAGAGACTAATGGCGTGTATCGAGTCAAACCTATTGCCAGACGGGCAACCTCGAGGGATTCCAAGAAAGCTGATATCGCAAGAATAGACACTTCTGTAGCAGGAAACTTCACCACGCGGAAAGTTTCTTCTGCCTCAGATGCTACCAGTAATCCCGTCAACAAGCGATGGAGTATTACTGGCGCTTTACCATCATCAGCAAGTACATCGATTTTACCTACCAAAAGTCGCGGGTTGAAATTCCCAAAGATCTCAGGAGCCAAGAATCAGTCATAAGCCAAGCATAATGAGCTTATCAATTCCATATTTCACAACAGTGCTCACTAATACTGTTCGCCTCTAAGAAGTTTCATCTTCAAAAGCCATTCGTTTTCACCCAAGGGGACATCATTTAAGCGAAAGAAGTCTTAGGCTGGACACAAAAATTGAACCAAAGGTGTCGAAAGAGAGATAAGACAGGAAGTAAAGCCAAAGTTGAGCTCGAATACGTTATTGGTCAGAATGTAACTCGCAGGGTCGTAAAGTTACTTGGTCCACCAAATATCGATCACGTGGTTAAAACCGCTGTCGTAACTGTCACAAACCTTTCCTATCGACACTTTGTGTTAAAAGCTTCATAACGTTCACTGAGATTATCACAACCATCAGATCCACACCAGAATTTGCGTCTGCACTGCTCAATTTGCTACTCACATCGCTTTAACGCAGCTCACGCTCTACAAAGAGGTCACCACGGTAGATTGCTAACAAATAAGTTCCAAATATGGTTACACATGAGCTGAACTCCCGAGAAAGCCTCTCAAATGACAGTGAAACACTAGAAGGAGTGAAGCCTTCTCAACTATACGAAATCAAAGAGTGTGTTGGGAAGGGAAGCTTTGGAGATGTTTATCGCGCCATCGAGAAACAGAGCGGATCAGTCGTTGCTATAAAAATCATCAACTTAGAAGAGACACAGGACGATATAGAAATACTAGCTCAAGAAATTTACTTCTTGTCAGAGCTGAGGGCACCTTTCGTTACAACATACTACAAAACCTTCGTGGAAGATGTTTCAATGTGGATCGTTATGGAGTATTGCGGCGGTGGGTCGTGTGCCGATCTTCTCAAACATCTTCCAGAGCATCGGTTACCTGAGCAAAAAGTTGCATTCATTGTGCGGGAAGTGCTCTACGGACTTGAGTACTTGCACGCTCAGAAGAAAATACATCGCGATGTCAAGGCGGCCAACATACTAGTTACGGACAACGGCGACATTAAGCTAGGAGATTTTGGGGTCAGTGGCCAGATCATGGCTACTTTGAAGCGTACGACCTTTGTGGGTACACCTTACTGGATGGCACCTGAAATTATTGCCAAAAGAGGCAACGGCTACGACGAAAAAGCGGATATTTGGTCGTTGGGTATAACTGTCATGGAACTTCTAACGGGTCAACCTCCATACGCCAGGCACGATCCAATGAAAGTATTGATGAACATTCCGATTAGGAAACCACCCAGATTGCACGGTCGTTTCACTAGCCCGGTCCGGGATTTTTTAGCATTGTGTTTGACTAAAGATCCGGACGCGCGTCCTAATGCATCGGAGCTCTTGAGCCACAGATTTATCAGCAAGCTTACTTGGAGGGGCGCTGGTAACTTGAAAAAAGAAGTTGACCTTGTGCAACAACTGAAGGCGAGAACAAATTATTTGAAAGAACCTCGTCATTGTGTTACAGATAAGGTCTACGGGACGGGTGTTAAGAAATATCTTCAAACTTGGAATTTCGATAGTTCAAACCGAAAAGTTTTGCGACTACAAAATTCCTACAGTTTCCAGGAGTTGAAGCCTCCAAAACTCAATTCGGCTATTTTGGAACAGCCATCCCCGCGAAGCGACAAAAGTCCAATCTCTGTTTTGGGAAGTGCTGATGTCAACACTCCGATAACTAACATTACATCTCCAGGGATGAAAGATTGCCGTCACGAAAAAGATTTTGATGTCTCAATGGGCATACACGAAGGTAAAGCTGCTCGAAAGAACGTCCTTCAAACGTCCGGCAAGGGCTTAAATTATTTTAAGCATGTGGCTCTTTACAGCTTTGACAAAATCTTCGAAAGAGCTCGCTCGGACGATACAAAAAATGTGGTGAGCAGGCTGAGAAATCTTTTTGAAGAAGCTGAGAAATCGCAGCCTGGATTGAGTGAGGCATTCGTTGAAGAAGTGTACATCAGAATGGAAGAAATTAAGAGCTTCATAGATAATTCCTCTCTATAATTAAACTAAAAGCATACAAGTCATGTCATAATCAGGTCAGACTAGACAGAATGCGTCAGACCACACTAGTCCATATGTGTCAGACGCATCGTGTCAAAATGAGTCTTTGGCAGCTCAGGCTTCTTGTGGCAGGTCAATCCACGTATTATAAAAACTCGCAATTGAATACCACAAGCACCATAGCTCTTCCTTACATCAAACCCAAGATAACGTCTACTCACAAAGAAACATGAGATTATCTGAGATTTTAGCAGCATCGCTAGTTTTGCTCGAAGGCCACCAAGCGTCAGGCTCCTCAGCACAGAAACCTTTTGAAAGAAGTAGAGATTTCACCAGACCACATGCGGTTCGAGTTAACACTCAGAACATTGGCAAACGAGAAACCGCACCAGCATTCGAGTCCTTGCAAGATGAATGGTCGGCAGGTGTTGTCGGTGTACAGGCCCTACGGTTTGAGAAGTCAACAGCAGTAGCAGAAATTTGCAAGAAAGACGTGCACAATATCGAGAGTGCGGCTCAGTTGTACCAATTGCAGCAAAGCTGTAGATCTATTGCTGGTACCTTACAAATCTCCGAGTTCCTGGACCCGGTTATAGATCTGGGAGGCCTTCAAAATATTAATGGTGATCTTATCATCGAGAATCTTCCAGAGGTTGTGCGCATCCAAGGGCACAATCTTGTTAGCGTTGGAGGAACATTCAAGATTGACAGTTTGACGTCTTTGACAAGCGTGTATTTGCCGACCTTGCATCACTTTGATGTAATGGAGTGGAAAGTGGTCCCCACATTGACCTCATTGAGCTTGGCTCCTAACATAAGCCACGCGAAGCGCGTTACTATATCAGACACTTCTTTGATAGGTATCGATGTTCTCGAAAACATTGAGGACTTAGAGATTTTGAACATCAACAACAACAGGTATATGGAATATGTCAAGAGTAATGTTAAGCAAGTTCACGAGCAGCTCAGTATTTCATCTAACGCAAGGGAACTTCAAGTTGAAATGCCTGCATTATTATGGGCCAATAATTTGACAGTCAGGGACGTTGCTTCCATCAGTTTTCCTCGCTTACAACATGTCAATAAATCGTTGGAGATTATTGAAAACTACTTTGAATCGTTTGAAGCTCCTTTACTAAAGACGGTCGGTGGTACTCTCGGTGTGATTCAAAACTCACGGTTGGCCCGTGTTGACTTTTCTAATGTGACAACAATCCAAGGTGGACTGATGATTGCAAATAATTCCAACATTGACAAAATTGACTTCTTACCAGAATTACGCGAGATCGGAGGTGCCATTCAATTTATTGGAACCTTTCACGACACAGAATTTCCCAAACTGAGGTTGGTCAGAGGAAGTGCTTTGGTGAGAAGTACCTCTAGTACTTTGGATTGCAGCAAATGGATTACTCCGGCGAGCGGAAACTCTATTATTCGTGGGGGCAGGATTATGTGTACCACGGGTCAGTCTAGAAATACCGCTCGGGTGAGTGAAGATGGAAAATTGTTGGACCATCAGGAGACACAATTTGAGATCAAACCAGAAACTTCTGAAAAGACCAATGTTGCATCGTCGGTTGTGAACAAGTCCGGGATAGTTAATATTGGCTTTGCGCTTGTTTTTGGATGGGCTGCAATCTCGATCTGCTCTGCAATCACTCGCTGATTTGTTGGTTTAAGACACCACCTTTTTGTAGCCCTTTTTTATTGTCATATATGTCATTGTACTTGGTACACTTGACGGCTCTCTCTGGCGCTGTTGTGTAAAAATACTTTGTGGAGATAGTCGAAAAAAAAAGTTTGATTAGAAGGATACTCTCTGTTGACTTCCAATGCTGTCGAAACCTGCTAGCCACCTAACCTTCTTTCCATTAATCGATGACTCATCGTCGCCGGCATCGGCGCAAATTCGTGATGCCTGTCGCTCTAATATTGGTTTATATGTATATATATATAATATCTATATATATATATATTTCTTAAAACTGACATCAAAGCTAACAGATACTTCTAGGATCCTCTTCATATGTAAAGCAGGGATCATTGAAGCTGGATTGAATGGTAAAAACCTTAATTCAGATCTCTCTAGATCGAAGCGTCAGTTAAGTTGGTGAAATGCGTGTTTTAAAGACCCTAACCAGTCACTTGAGCAATGCGAAGGTCAATCACGTGACCAATTTCCATTTACTGTTTACTCTGTTTTGCCGACATGATTTACTACTAAGAAACTGGATCTATTGGCAAAGGAAATCTGATTGTCTTTTTGTATCGATTCGCTTGATAGTGGCTACAACTCTTGTCGTACTGCACTCAAAGCACTAGGTCTCAGCATGAAGTCTTCGATACTGATCAAAAACACCATTAAAAGCTCTGATGGTCGAGAAAGCGCTTAAAGAAAGTTCTCTCCATCCTAAGTCATAATTCTAGGAAGGCAGCTACAATATATCGCAAGATTATCCTCCAAACACCTTAGTCAGCTCGTTAGAGATAAACGGTTTAACTATCACTATCGACGTATCAGTTAGTGATAGCGGTCTGGGCACTAAACAAGTGTGTACATGTCACAGTAACATTTCTAGGCATGAGCACGTCTCTTAACGCGTTTGGTTTGCTTTGACACTGTCACATACCTTAAGAAGAGTGTGAAAGACACTTGCCAAGTTCAAACACTAAGAATCATATCTTTGAAGGGTGATTCGATCTACTTACTATAAAGTTATAGCTCTTGGCTAAATGGTATCGACGAACGGAGTTCAACATCGAGTCAACAAAGCAGAAAGAACTGCAAGGGCCGATACCAACGGAAATAATGCAGAAGGCCTGGGAAAACGTTCTTTCGCTCCGGAATCGGCTCGTAAGCCACGCAAGAAACGGAAAACGTATAGTTGCGATGTCTGCCGGAAATTCAAGACCCGATGCGATTTCGAACCGCTGATAGGGCGCTGCCATCGATGCAACGTGTTGAATCTGGACTGCTCACTTACCGATGAGCGGCAAGGTGAGATCCTGGCTACTGTAGAGGAATCATCGGAAGCGCCCTTTTCAACTTCCATTTCTGATTCGCACGTCAAAGAAACTGCTTTGAAATCTTTGTCCAATCCGCAACCCTTCATGACTACTTTCAACAACAGGCTTAATAGGCTGGAGGCTAATCTGAGTAATTTAAATAGCAAGCTGGACTTGCTAGTAATGTTGGCACAAGGCTCAGATTCCGCTGTCAAGAACGACTTGAATCGTAAAAATATAACCGTCGATGCTCGAAAATTGAACTCCCACAATGGAAAAGTGCCACTTAGTAAGGATACAATTCATCATGTAAAAGGAGGTGATCGGGATGATTCAAACGATGATGCGCTCTCTACTCCTGGTAGCAAGGACGATGGTCATTCATTTTTCACTGACCTCCACAAGGTAGATCTAAACGGTCTCAAATTGCAAGAACCACCCTTGAAACTTATTAGCGATATTGACGAGCGACTTTTTCCCACCAAAGTGCAATCAAAGAAGGACAAGGTTGCCAAGACACAAAGACCTTTTGTTGTTGCAAGAACTAATTTCATCAAATTCTTCAATGAGCATGAGAAGATGTGCCTATTTTTATCCCGCGACTTTCTTGAAAAATCCCATTTCTGGATTATCCCAGGTGGTGTCAAGGAAATAGACCGAGTTTATGTCGAGAAGCATATATTCATATCCAGCGTCTTTGCAATTATCGCTATGGGTTTTGAAGAAAACGGAAAATACGAGGAAGAACAGGAAGTAATGTATCCTTTAGTTGAGCGTCTCCTCACCAATACTCTTACGATGTTCGAAAGACTAACAGACCACGACATTGAGGCCATTCTTTACTGTAGCATGTTCAATGTGTCGCGGAAGGCCAAAAGGCATCGTCAAATGAAGTTCAATTCTCTGGTCTTAACTAACTTTGCAATAAGCAGCCTTCTAAACATTATCGATTTCCACAAAATAAAGGAAAGGGTGATTGACGGTGAAGAATATAATGCGTTGGACATGTATCATCTGAGGATTTTGAATTCTTTGACGGCTTGTCGACTGCAGTACTCTATTGGTTTCGGAAGTTTTCTGGTGCCCGACGAAGTTCTGGATGACTTTAATAACCTTACAGCTCGATTTCCACAGGCAAACTTCGGAGATGATATTAAAATAAGTGAGATCAATTTGAGTGAGATTGTTAACAACATATTTCTCAACTTCAAATCTTACTTCAGAAACTTTGCTGATGATTATGTAGCGCGGCAAGAAAAAATCACAGCAGAGAAAGGTACCCTGACAGATTCGGATGCCCCCTTGACGTTCCCTGAGTTGGAATACTGGCTAAAAAATTGGGATGAGCTACTATCAAAGGACGGAGGAGGGGTCCTCTTGTTTGCTTACAATTACTATTACATCATGATCTGTCGATCATTTGTGACCGAATTCTATGAAGAATATGGGAACGAACTACATTTGTTTGAATCGATTTTGAAGACCATGAAAACCTACTGTTTTACGCTTTTGGATGGATTCTTGAAGTTACCATCTTCGCTCATCAAAGGAGCGCCTGTCATCACGGTATATCAACTTGTGTATGCCTGCTTGACATTGTGCGATTTCATACACTTTTTCGATGCCTCTGAAAGGGAACAGATCCTGAGTCTCTGCACCAAGATTTACTGGCATTTACACACAATTGGCGAGAAGCTCAATGAAGCTACAGAAAATGTTGGCAAGATCATAAAGTCCTTAATTGAAACGGGAAAGAAAAAGGTGCATGATGGAGGCGATGCTCTGGCTTATTCATCCCAGGGTGCCCCACAAGAATTTCGTTCATTTGTTATGCCAGGTGTACTTCATAATCCGGAGTCGCCGCAAAGCGTTTTGTCTCCGGGATCTCATGCGAGCGGAGCAGAAAGTGCTGCCGCAGGCAGCTTTAATATGCCCGACGTTGACCAGTTCAACTCGTTTGAGGATTTTTTTCAAGACTTTTTCGAAAACTTGAAACCAACCACTCAAAACATATTCTCTTCTTTGCGGCCAGAGTCACATTAATCCAAGGATTGAGTAGGGCGCTACCAGTTAATTCACTTTTTCACTTCGAAAATGGTGAGCCCGTCTTGTTTTTGAAGAGCGTACTCGTAAATTACCTTTGGCATTAAAGCTATTGCACCTCGTTCTCCGCTCGATATCATGCTCCTGACTATCGTGGATGATATTTCATTGGCGTTTGGGGTGTTCTGTTCCACCACAATTTTTTGATGCCAAATGCGCGGGATTTCAGGCTCGTATTCGCCTTTTGCGATATCTTCTGGGTAGTTTAACTGCTGCTCAATTTCGGAGTTACCACCTCTAGTGAGACAGTACAATTCAGTCTTATCCATGAATGAAGCGAGAGCCTCGGCCACCAAGCTTGGTGCATAGTATTTGGGGTCGAATATTCTTGTGATCGTATCGAATCCCACCAAATAAACAACTTGAAACCCATCTCCGAGCTTGTTGTGTATGACTTTAGACTTCTCGACAAACTTGCCATATGTGGTAACTGCGACAGAAGTCTTCATCGCGTCTTTTTCGAGGGAGTCGCAAAATAGGCACATCATATCGAGCCTCTTATCGAAAGCAGCTGGTTTAACTTCTTTGTCGGCGTTGTTGAGGGAAAGCAATAATACGATATGCAGTCTACTATCTCTGTAACGTTGTGCCGCCTTTCTTATCAAATTTAAGTGGCCATTGTGAGGTGGATTGAAAGACGAATCTAGCACTAGTAATCTATCTATATTGTTGATTTGCCGTTGACCATATATTATCTCGAAAGTGGCATTGGATGCGAGGAATGTTTTAAGATGTTCAGAGCATTTCTTAATGAGCATCGCGGCTGAACCTCGACTATTTGGTTCGGATTTTCAACTGATATGGCTCGAAATACAAATAACTTATTTATTGATGTAATGAAAATAGGATGACAAGAATTAGATTCGGTTTACAGACCATTAGCGGGCCGCGAAAGTGGTAGACAAAGAATACCTTAATGCACGCTCTTCATCAAAAGTAAAATGTTGATTTCTCGAATATAAAGATGTCCATTCTGCTTTGGAGTCTATGATTTTTAACGGAACTTGGAAGTCGGAAATAAGAATCACACTGTCAAAGCATGAAAGTGACCGCCATACCTGCAAACATTGAAGTTCCACGAGGCTGTGGGATGACGCTTGATACGAGTTGCTAACACTTTGCCGTAATGAGTTCAATTTATCACTTTATATTGTTCCGACATCTTTCCGACACTGTGGGTGCAAGAAACTCAGGTTCATGTCACTAACGTCACTCAATTGGTAATCAATCAATGCAATCATAATAAGCATTGAACTGAAACTACAAGAATAGACACTGACGAGCTGGTTGTCTCTTCTTACCTTCAATGTTAATCGTGATGTCTTAGTTACTTAGCTTCGTGGGAACAAATCCATCAACTCGGCTCACCTCTGTGATGATTTTGAGTAAGGACCTACTTTTTTGAGCTGTTTCAAGGGACGGTGATAATGTTATACTTTGGTTACAGCCTTTTAGCCTTGAAAATGTGTTGTTTCGCAAATTTCTGCACCGTAATCGAGCATCCTTATGTCATGCACGCAAGCAAAGAACGCAGAAATCTCAAATGAACCACAGCTCTTGAGTGGTAGTTTCTATATTTTCGAATCTAAACTATGTTTTCGCACTACTTTGCGTTCTTCCTTCAGAGCTCATCCCGTCTTCTTACATCCACCAACGTAGTCTCAAAGAAAAGATCAGAATTTGGTGGTATAACCGAACCAGCACCACGGGCACCATAACCCAAGCTGCTAGGAATACGTAATTCACGTTTTTCACCAATGCACATACCCTTTATGCCTTGATCCCAACCTTGAATCACTCGACCAGAACCTAGCTCAAAAGAAATTGGAACTCCTCTTTGGTAAGATGAATCGAATAGATCAGTTGAGCCATCTAGAGATCCAGAGTAGTGGACAGAAACAATGTCTCCGTCTTCAGCCTTTACTTTACATTCACTCGCGGGAATGGTTTTGACAATCTTGATGTCAAGAGCAGTCAAATTTCCAGCTAGGACACCACAGGAAAGCCCTAGAAGACCGAATACTTTGGTTAATTGCATTGTTTGCTTTTATGAATTCTAAAGACTGACGAAAGAGAGGTTTTCAACTGAATTGCTGCTACTCAGAGTCTTAAAACTGTATCTGAAGTTTATTCGAAAGTAACCACTTTCAACACCCACACGTGAAAGACATGTAACAATAACACACGCGTTCATATCAAGATAGCGAGCGATTGAAAAGCTTGTTCTATGGCCGCTATTGATATCTCACTACATTCAGTTACGTTCAAAGTATGTTTATAAAGGTTCGCCATTTTTAAGACTCCGTTGTGAAGTAGAGGTACCTAGTGTATTGCAACGTCAGCTGTTGAGCGTGGCGTCTAATCCCTGCTGGTGCTAGCTTAGAAAGTAAGAGCCTCTAGAGAAAGAAGCTGCGTCATAAAGCCGACAAAAGTTTCGACAGCTTTATCTGAAGTCAGTTCGACACTCTATTCTGGTTCACTTTGAGTGAGAATTGTCGACCTGACAATCCGAACCCTTCCAGAGAAAGCAACGGATTGTCAGATCCACCATCGAGGTATACGGGTGAAATTCAAGGCGCATAAGTATTGGGCAACCTGTGAGGTGACAGGCCCTCGCCTTCAAAATCCAAGATGATACGCTATATTCGATAATAAGCATCAAATGAGTAACAGTTGATCACCCTCAAAAGTTCAACAAAAGTAGTAGCCAGTTATTTTGGCAATTCTTAGCTTTTCACAAGCCACTTTGTCTTCAGCTTCTTGGTGTCAACCATAGGCCTTATGAAGAAGCATAACACAAATAGTCCAACCACAGTTGAAATCAGTTGACCCTTCTGAAAGCTGGGCTTCAGTTTATCAAATTGAGACGATGGCGTCACTTTAGTGCAAAAGAGATCATGGCCAAGACTGCAAACAATACTGGTCGACTCCAAATTCGTTGGAACGGAGATGAGGTGAGAGTTTGGTCCAGAGAGTACTCGTCTATGGTGCGTTAAAATCGTGAAATCACTGACAGGAATGGCGCTGACGTAGGGGGAGTTCAAAAATTCTTTTTTGTCATCTGCGGACATCAATGATTCTTCAATTCTCCTGGCGTTCAAAATGAATTTTGGGAGAGAAGTTATTTGTCCATTTTCAAGCTCAAGTACCACGGATCGTATTGTAATACCAAACTTAGTCTTCGTGAGCGCCAAGTTTTTGATAGTCTCTGGGTACATGTAGGCTTTCTGGACAACCTCAGGTCTCAGGACATTAGACAAAGGATCAGCTGCTGATGAACCGCTGCTCAATCTTACGTTCGGCGTTAGCGATTCATAAAGCTCGATGACACCAATTTTTTGTTCCGGAAGAGGATCGTTGCTGAAATAGGTATAGACGACCCAATTTTCGCCAACTACTAAGTTGATCGACGATGTCAAATCAACCGTATCATTATGGGAGACGGAATGAACTAACTCTCCAGTCGCAATGTCAATAATTCGTACCGTCATAATGTTTGTAGTTGAGTCACCGGTAATGTAGGCTGCTAGGTACGGATATAGATACTTGTAAAGTACCGTTCTGTTTCCCAAGATGCTGCCTAAGCTTACCACAGGACTTTGGTCTCTTTCACAGAAAGCCAAAATCTTTTCTTCTCCGTCTAAGTAAATTCTCCACGTTTCCTCCAAGGCCTCGTTTTTGTAGAGGTGTGAGCTGAGCTGAGTTTCGTCATGATAGAGGAGAAAGGAGTCTTCGCTTGCCTTACGTGAGCGGTTCAAAACCATTTTTGAGTGATCTTCGAGCTCCAAGTAGACGAAATCGCCATCTGCAAAAGGCTCAACGAAACTATTTGCTGGTAATTTTGATTTACTCAACAAGAATGGCTCCTTTTCAATTATGCTGATTTCAAAAGTCAAAGAGGTGCCGCTTTTTGTTATTACAAGCAGTTCAGTATCAAAGCTGGTTGCTTCTAACTTCAAAATGTCCTCCAGGTGGGTATCGATGGACCAAATCTTTTTTCCTGAGCGCGCGTCAAGATTTAATATCTTTCCCTTGTCAGTTGCCACAATCAAGTACTTCATGAACCCAAAACTGATATCTTTTTGAAGGGAAGTGACCTCGTCGTCTTCACCTAGTAGAAGCTCTTTGACGATGCTGCCCACAGAAAAATTCTTTCCAGCCAAATAGCTAGTCAAACGCTGTACGTTTTGCCGCACGCGATAAGCATAAGCCTCTATGAAGTTCAAGGATTCCTCCTGTGAAATTTCAGCGAAAAGCCTCGCACTAGAAGAATCTTTCGCTGAAACGAAAGCAAAAGCTTTGATATTCGCTACGGATTCGTCTCTGGTCCAGCTTTGAGATAACCTATAATCGGCCACTCTGAGAAAGTGAAACTTTTGGGAATCTGTAGAAATGATGATATCAAAGTCGCCATCGTCGTGACTGTTGAAAAACACCACTTCCTTAAAATCTTCGGGCAGTTCATGCAAAAAGACTACTTGCTCCTTATTTTGGTCGAGAACTTTCAGTTTTTTGCCGGCCAATTGAATCAATGACATATCTGGACGGCAAGGGGACAAAATATCAGAGTCGATGGATTCGATTCTATTTGGAACTTCTGAACCAGTGAGCAGATCGACAATGATTCTTGCCCCATCCTCATTTACAAGAATTAGCTCATTGTGACTGCTTGTAGCTGCGTTCAATGCCTGAATATCTAATGGAAGTCTGTCCAGCACTTTCCCATCGGTACTATTGACCCACGAAAGTAAAGATTTATCGCCCAAAGATGAAACAATGACTAGTTGATCGCTGCCATCTTCAACTACGGTAGAGAGGACAAATTCGTAATTGCCAATGTTATCCAAATGCCAATCTATACTGTCGACCTCGTCATCAAAAACCGCGAGAACTTTCCCAAAATTTGCCAAGGCAAGCAATGTCAAGCCAAGTAGAAAACTGAAAGCTCTGGTCATTAAGCAAGGCAATGGAAGCGTTCAATGGTTTCTACGCTTGAATTGTTGAAATGGGAGGCGATGCTTGAAATACAAATCTTTACTTACAAGACGATGAACTTCGCTCGATATTGAACATCCAAGAAATTATCGCAGGGCACGAAGGTGTAAAAGGAAAATGGATAGCATCGGCTTGTAGGCTGTGGTCAGCCTTCAGCGATTATTTGGATCAGTACTAGGATCTTTCCAATCATTTTTGTCGACGGGTTGATTATCGTTGTTGTCTGTCGCATTTTCCTCTGACATCAAAACAGTCGGCAGAAATTTGATGCTTAGCGAAGTTTCTAATGCCAAGTCCAACCATGGGTTGAAAGCAGACCAAGTTTCCGCCAGGTCAATGTCTTGTGGATCTTGAAGGCTGGAATCAAAAATGAGGCCTTTGAACGCCGTTTGGCGGGGACCGTTAGAAACGGGCATGCTGTGTTTTGGAGCTGACTCCATGAGGGAGTGCACAAGTTGCTTCGTTTGGGAATTCTTCTTTATGAGGTCCTGCAACTCTTGTTTCTTGTGCGATACGGCCCGCCCCAGCAAGAGGGTTGTGGTCTCCTTCGTGTGTCGGTTCCGAATAAAGTCGGTCATTTCCAGGTGATATTCGAGCTTGTCTAAATACTCAGTAAAGGTCATAGGCTTGTATTCTAGAGGCCCAAACCAAGATATCAGGTAGCTGTCAGCCTCAACAGTAGCACGCGCTAGCGCAACACTTTGTTTCACTTCGGGTGTATTCAGTGGTAGGACGTTTCCGTTGACGGCATCTTTCACCTTGAATCTTGTGGGATCAATGCCTTCATGATAATAGCGAACAATGTCGTTGAAGAACTGCTTTTCCCGAACTGAGCGTGCTTCCTCGTACCATGGGTCGTATTTCAAAATAGAGAGCCTACAAGTCTCGAGAAGTGACTGACTCAGCAATAGCGAGCCACTCAGCAAGTAAATTGTTCTTTTGAATGCATTGAATTTAGCAGACTGAAAGAATCTACTTGGGCCTTCGCGTCCGATTCTCTGAAATGAATGTGTTCCACCAAAAGAAGTGCCAAGATGTGTACCCATGTAAATATCACCTCGACTCGTGGAAAACCTGTTCAAACTGGGAAATTCAGATATATCTCTCTTCACAATTTTGCTACCCAAAGTCCTGAATCTTTTAAAGCAAAACAGTCCGATTGCCGTTTGAATGCCCACTAGTGTCCAAAGGCCGGTTCTATTGTCCGAAGCCGGGACTAGAGGTCCCCAAAGTCGTAGTCCTAAACTAGGTCTTGGATAAAATTGTATGGATTTATCATCATCAGGCTTTTCTGGGTCCTCCTTATGCGCTATTTTAGACAAGTTGGGGTTTTTAGAGCCATCAGGCGGTGAGTATAAACCCATTGCACGATTGCTGGCTCTAAATATGTTGAAGTCGAAGGTGCAACTGTGCTAGCAGCATCTTAACTACTTTCATTTATTCATGTTATTTTTCACGTTCTTTTAGAGAAGAGACGTCGCCGCCCGTAGGAGGAAAACGATCGAAAAGGATATTCAACAATGAGAGAAGACTGTATACTTTAAGTATTTAATTGTGATAGTGTTTACAATTCATCGTGGTCTACACTTTCTTCTGCAATAGCTTCGGCCTCCTCGTCAACTTCTTTGGCGGCTTCCATCGCGAGTTTTTGCTCCAAGATGGCAGAACCGTCCACCTTGTGGTGACCGTTTTCCGATATGAAGGACATGAGAGATTCCAAATCTCTAGCACCAGAGTAGACTACTGGAGATGATTCCTTGCCTGCTGGGTAAAGAATCAACGTTGGGTAACCTTCTAGATCGACGTTGACGTCGTTCAAAGTAGCATCTACGTTGGCAACAACAACTTTGCTCTTAGCAGATTCTTCAGAAGCGTAAACATCAGCCAACTCCTCGTAGATAGGAGCCAATCTCTTGCAGTGACCGCACCATGGAGCGTAGTACTTGACCAGAACATCTTTTTTCTCGTCGTTGACAATGTTGTCGTGGGTCTTACCGACAATTCTGAAAACGCTGGTCTCTTGAACTTCTGGGATTTCTTCGGACTTGATGATAGGCTCCAACTTACCGTTTAGGAAACTTTTGACGAACTTAGTAATATCGCTAGTCTTCAATTCCAATGGCTTGGTCAAAGCTGCGAATTTTTCGTCACTTAGCTGTGGTAGACCATACTTGAGGTTCTTTTCGGTATCGTGGATCACAAAAAGAGGGAATTGCTGCTTTACGTTGAGGTTTTCGGCATGTTTACCGTACAAAGAAGCGTCCAAACCGACAAAGTTGACCGCACCTCTGTGCTCCTTGCCCAACTTAGAAAAAAAGTCTTCATGAGAGGCACGTTCCTCAGCATTGTTGTAGAAATAATAAGCAAGAGGAACCTTAGCACTCATGTATGACTGAAAAGTCTCACCGTTGATCTCACCGAAATATGGCTTAGATTCGATTTGAACCCAGTCGACCAGGTGAGTAAGCGAGTTGTTCTTTCCCTCAAATTTGATTGGTTCTGCTTCCTTAGGCAAGTAAATCGATAATTGAGGTTCGGCACCAGTTTGGTTGTACTGAACGAAAATAAAGTCATCTCTGAAAAGCTCTGCCAATTCGCGGAAAGTATCGTTGAGGCCAGAAACACCGCCATCGACGATAACAGCCGATGGGGATTCAGCCAAGATGTCTTTAAAGTCATCCTCAGCGTCCTCGCCGGCAATCACGGAAACTGCTGGCATAGATTGGGCTGTCATGTATGAAATGATGGACTGCGCGGTTCTTCCTCCCTGGTATTCACTTGGTGACTCGATCTGGTGGTTCTTAAACACCTTGAGCGTTGGGTAACCCTTGATTCCTTGTTCCATACACAGTTCGGTTTCCTCTGTGCAATCTACCTGTGCAAGTGCAATACCTTTGCTTTCTAGAACTGCTGCTGCCTCCACGTAGTGTGGGGCCAAAGTTTTACAGTGTCCACACCATGGTGCATAGAATTCGGCCAAAACCAATGGGTGTTCCTTCACAAACTCGTTAAAAGTGTCAGATGTGAGTTTGACAACGGCTGATCCCTCTGGAGCAGTCGCTTCTTGCTGAGCATTTACAATTGCAGCTCCGAAAGCTGCAAATGCCAATACAATCTTTTTAGACAGTTGCATTGATTAGTTGCGCTGTTTGATGAAGTTTAAACGATAGGTTGTGAGTGGCAAACGCCAAAGCTCTTACGGTGAAGCTTACTTATATGAAAATATGACAAGTATGCCACGTAGTATTCGTATGTAGGGATTAAAGGTGTACTCGTGAGTACGCAACGTTGCACGTGCACGACTACACGCAAGTAGCTTACGCTTCTCATCAGACAGTTGCCAGTATCCCAGCCGCTACTGCTAAGCTGTGTAACACATCTGTACTGAATATTACAGCGGATAGAGTGTGCTGAATGAGTTTCCTAGTGTTAGGATAGCACAACAGGGGTTAAAGAGGCGATTTTCGTTGACCGTTTAACCTCTTGGCCTGCTACAGCGCGTGAAATGGAACCGGGTCGTTAATGAAAGGGCTTTTGTTAAGTTTGCATTCAACTCACCCACTGCTTTCAGGGAAATGGTCTCTCAATTTAAACGTCCCAGAAAAAAGTCTCTTCAATAAGCGGTCTGCGTCAATTGAGCGAACCATTCACTACCTTCGGACATGTTCAGATAACGATTATTGAAGCACACGCTATGACTCTGCACTGTCCTCAACCGGTGCTTCTTTATGTGCCAGAACTGGTGGTGGAGGTGGTGGCGAGTTTGAGGAGCGTTTTGTAGCAGACGCAGGACTGGGGTCTTTTCCTTCTTGGAAATAATCTTGGATAGACGCAGCAGCAGCGGTAGCATTAGTGTTTCTGGTCTTGCGTCTGTGAGTGGGTGGTGGGACAATAAATTGCGAAGTGCTGGAAGGTGCGGTATCCGGGACATCAGGAATGGTCGCAGAAGTGCCCGCTGGAATGAAAGACTCGCCAGACGAGGGGGGCTGATCAGACGCCGTGAAAGCTACAGCTACTTGCGGATCACTGCTCAGTGGATTTTGGAACTCAAAATCATTGTATTGAGCGACAGGTGCAGGAATGCGATGCAGGTAGCCGTAACCCATGTTGCAGCCCAGTCTTCCGTCACCGCCAATATGCACCGTGATAGGCCTTACGCATTCACTGACCACATTGTAGACGTACAGTTCCAGATCGTGATTTGCTCGGGACCTCAAAATGTCCTGAAGCAACGTTTCGCCTCCCGTTGCCAGCAGTCCTTCTTGACACCCTATCACGTAGTCTTCACGCGGTATGAGACCGGCAAGACCGGCTGGGCTGGACTGGTCAGTAATTTCTAGAACATGGTAGGTGTAGGTGGAAGCAATCAATGGTGTCCACTGGACAGAAAACCCAAGCTTTTCGAAAACATGATATTCCTGCGCGCCAGATGCCTCTAGTGGGATATCTTCGACGTTCTGTTTGCTTTCTACGCGTAGATATTCGGTTCTGAACGTGCCTCCACGGCCCGACCACACGTTGAACGCTACACTGGACCCGCAGGCAGCGTTCAAAATTCGAGTTATGGCTCCGAAATCTGGGTACAGGTAGCCGTGTTGGTTTTGAATCAGAGGCAATGGCTGAGCATCAATTCCGACGATGTAGTCGAAAAAGGACTGCAATTGAAGCTGGGCAACGTCACAGCTGAGCACTCTGAGCCCATGGAGCGCTTCGTTGGTGTTGTTTCCTTCCACCAGCAGCTCGGACGGCACGCTTGCGAAATACGAATCCAGATGCGAACCTGCGCCTATGGTGTCCGAGACGCTTTGCTCGAACGTTTTGACAATACTTTTAGCAATTCGAAACATCGGGGAGCAAGACTGAGGGTCTAAAAGTGGAGAGGGAGTAGCCTGTGAAGTAAGGAATGTTCAGGAAAGAAGGAATCAGATATGGAATGGTTAGTCTAAGTAGAAATGATGGTTAGTTTCCTAATGAGTTTCCTAATTTCGTCACAGGCTTCTGTATCGCTACCGACGAACTTGTTCCACGTGAAAATCATGTGACAGTAATTTTCTGATTACGTAATTTAGGGATGTGGTCTATTTTTTATTCAGCTCTTTGATATTGTACTCGAGTACTAGCGTCCCCTAGTATAGTTTTTCTCGTCGGTGACTATAGCTAAACACTGTCACTGGCACTTACCCACACATTCTTTCTAGTAAGCTCGTTCGCTCGTACTGCTCGCTCGTTCACGTCTCTAGTAAAGCCGTCATCTCTGCTTAATTCCACTTCTACAAATCCAGCGTAACCGTAAAACTAAAACGACAATGGCGAGATGATAAGTTTCGACTCTATTCCAACAAGCGTAATAATGATCAGATGTCCGGGTCCAGAGCTCGCTCCCCTTATTATCTGTAAAAATCACGGAATTCTACGGCTTCATTATAGTTCAGGTATCCGGCTATGGTCCAAGACCTGTATATATAAAGGACGTCTTGAAAATCATGAATGGAAAAGAGTGGACATAATATGTAGAACAAACGTTTGACAAAGAAGATCTATACTTCGCGTAGCAGATTCTGGCGCTAATCGACCTTACGACAACCGTACGCTAGATTGCTACTGTTTGGCTAAGTTTCTAGTTTTATATACCTGTTTTTTAGAGTAGTTTGAGTGCTCCTGCCTCTTCTTTAGACAGAGAAATATGTCCTTTGATAAAGTGCATCAGGAAACGCACGGACGTCTGTCGAAGGCCGTGGACGATGTGTGTGAAGAGTTTGTGCTTTCACCGGAAAAAATGCACGAGCTGACGAACTTCTTTATCGAAAGCATGGAAAAGGGCCTGGGACAGGCCAAGGAAGACGCAGACTACCGTGGACTGCCAATGATCCCTACGTACGTGACAGGGCTTCCCAACGGTACAGAAAGCGGGATGTTGCTAGCCGCAGATCTGGGTGGCACGAATTTTAGGGTTTGTTCGGTGGAACTAAAGGGGAACCACAAGTTTTCGTTGTTGCAGATGAAAAGTAAAATTCCAGAAGAATTGCTGGAAGACGAAACTGTGACGAGCGATGCACTGTTCACCTACTTGGCCCGCAGAACGCTCGCGTTTCTCAACAAATACCACCCAGAGTACTTGCAAAACGGCGAAAAGCTCAAAATGGGGTTCACGTTCTCGTACCCAGTGAACCAGACGTCGTTGTCGTCCGGTACCTTGATCCGTTGGACCAAAGGGTTCAAGATCAAGGACACTTTGGGCAAAGATGTGGTGAAATTGTACCAAAAACATCTAGACGACCAAGGCATGTCCATGATCCGTGTCGTGGCCTTGGCCAATGACACCGTAGGCACGTTTTTGTCGCACTGTTATTGCTCCGAAAATAACGGGTCTCTCACGTCCGGTGAAATCGTCGAACCCGTCATGGGTTGCATTTTCGGTACGGGTACCAACGGTGCCTATCTGGAAAAGATCGAAAACGTGAAGAAATTACCGGACGAGCAACGCGCAGAGCTTTTGCAGTCTGGAAAAACGCACATGGTTATCAACACGGAATGGGGGTCTTTTGACAACGACCTCAAGCATTTGCCAACCACGCGCTACGATATCGATATCGACCAAAAATTCTCGAGCAACCCGGGCTTCCATTTATTCGAAAAGCGGGTTTCTGGTATGTTTTTGGGGGAAATTCTCAGAAACGTGCTTCTAGATTTGTTCAGAAGGGGACTCATTTTCGGCCAGTACACTTCTGAAGACCATCTACCGCACAGATTGACGACTGCGTTCGAATTGTCATCTGAAGTGCTGTCGCACATTGAAATTGACGACTCTTCGCAACTGCGGGAAACTGAGCTGTCGATTTTGCAAAGCTTGCGGTTGCCCACGACCTACGACGAGCGTATTGAAATTCAGAAGCTTGTGCGTGCCATTTCCCGTCGCTCTGCATACCTTGCAGCCGTTCCAATCGCCGCCATCTTGACCAAGACGGGTGTTCTGAACAAGCGTTACCACGGAGAGGTGGAAATTGGGTGTGACGGGTCCGTCGTGGAGTACTACCCTGGTTTCCGCTCTATGATCCGCCATGCCTTAGCTTTAAGTCCAATTGGACCCGAAGGAGAGCGTAAGACTCACTTGTGCATCGCTAAGGACGGTTCTGGAGTTGGTGCTGCCCTTTGTGCTCTAGTGGCTTGATACCAGAGCATCAAAAGTGAGTAAAACAATGTAAGACATCAAGCATACGAAACACATCAAAACAACAAGAATGAGCAAGCGCGGGGACTTGAATTGCGGCATCAAAGTTATGTTCTTCGACGTACAATAAAATAAAGGACTATAATACGTATCCATCATAGCGTACATAATGATGTAATGAAACTTTTGATTACGTCAGATTTGGTCATGTGACGATTAGCTGGTCGCGTGACCGATTTTACCTGTAATTAAAGTCATTTTGACAAAGGGGTCCCTTAAAAAACGCATCAGACTTTAAAGAACACCAGTTTTTACCAGCATATTTAGCCAACAGATACCTTTTCTAAGTCAATTCTGATATCTCTAGGCTGATGCCCGTAGCTTTTAATGCCAAAATTGGTAGCGGTGACGCGCCCGACGCCGTATCGGTGCCGTCGTTTTTAGGAAATCCAAACTCGAGCTATCGCTCTAGAACAGGTAACACGGCCTTCATGAGCAACGATGTGAGCATGTCTAGGACTCCATTCAATAAACTGCAGCTCACGAAGTTGCTGATAAACACGCTTCACGAGATGGGGTACTCAGAATCGGCGGTCATGCTGCAACGAGAGAGCGGGGGTGTCGAAGTGAAATCCAGCAATGTGCAAAGACTGTTTTCAGCAATAAGTGATGGCCAGTTTCAGCATATTGATTTGAATATGCTACTGGGGCTTCCACTGAAACACAGCAGTCTGAGGAGTCTAATATTCGGGAGCGAGTCCGGCCATCCTTTGTCACAGGACAGCAGCGAAAATTCCGAAAGGACCGCTTTTCTGGAAAACAGTCATGTCGCCGGAGAAGATAGAGCTATGAAAATTGACAATCTGATTGTGAAGAGGGCCGATTGGCGTCGATTTTTCGATATCATGCAAAAGGATTTAGGAGTCCTGGAGCCCCTAGTGCAAAATATGGCAGATTTTGACGCAAATACACTTGCCAGCTTACTGGACACTGTTGAAATGCTCGTTCTGATCAATAAACAGGTCTTCCTTGAACTGATGTTTGATCAACAGGACTCATCGCTGGCGGTGGTTTTCCTCAGAACGGTCTTGCGTAAATATATTCAATTATGGGAGTCTCTCTTAATGTACCAAGAGAGCTCGTACGCACTCACCCCAGATACACTGCTTAAACAGATGACAAGCATACTCACATGCCCTTTAGACTCTACAGAACTGTCTGAGGTGTGGCCAGGGAGTCTTGAAAGCTCAAGGCAACTACTGGTCAGGTCTTTGTCCAATTACATAGATCCTAACGATTTGGTGCCCCGTGGAAGACTTCTCACTCTGTTAAGTCAGGCCATAAAATATCAAAACTCACAAGACGTGTTGAACTTTGAGGACGAGGATGAATACCTTGTTGATGATGATTCCCGACAGTACAATCTACTTCAGGACAACAGTTCGAGCTCCCAACGAATTTCCTTTGCTCCTGCAAAGATGTTAGCCCAAAATGCAGATGAAATATGGTATCTCGAATTTTCACCAGATGGGAGATACTTAGCCAGCGCCGCTGCAGATTCTTTAACAGATCGCAAAGTTTTGATTTACGATGTTGAACGAGATTTTCAAGTATACAAAGTCCTTGGGGGTAACGATCAATGCGTCCTTTATCTATCCTTTTCGCCTGATAGTAGGTATCTGGTATCATGCCCTTTCAACGAGGAAGCAAAAATCTACGACATACACAAAAAGGGCCATCCTACTGATCTGAACCAAGAATATGAAGATGCTATGGTCGCTGAGGTCATTCAGCCTGATGACTCCTTCAAAATTTACGAAAACGAGGGCACACCCAATGGGAGCTCACCAAGAATCTGGTGTTGCAGTTGGTTCCAAACTGAACGTAATAAAGGGCGTTTTGCTCTAGGCTCTCCTGATAGAGACGTCATCATTTATGATATTGGTGCGAAATCTATTCTGTTCAAATTGTCTCAGGTACTAAGTCTGAACGCTAACCTGTCTCAGGAACAATTTCCCAGAGTGCACGATTTGAAGATTACTTGCAACGATAAGTATCTCGTTCTTATGGCTCATGAGTTTTATGTGGACACTTATGATATCTCTCAAATTCCTCCTGTTCAAAGTGGAGAGCGAGTTAGCGACTCTAATATTGACGTTATGGGATTCCATGTTTCAAAGGTATCCCGATTAAGTGTGGGCAAACGTATGACTTGCTTAGCTGTACCAAACGTCAAAAATTCTACCAGAAATGAAAACTCTTTGATTCTGATTAATGTTCAACCTCATGAGCTCCAGCTCTGGGATTTCAAGGAGCAAATACTTGTCCAAAAATTCTACGGCCAGCGACAGCTACAGTTTATAATAAGATCTTGCTTTGGCTACGACAATAAACTAGTGGCCAGCGGTTCAGAAGATGGAAAGATTTATATTTGGGACAGATTTCATGGGAATATTGTGAGTGTTATAAACGGCCATGAAGCTGAACGGGCTTCGACGCGCATTTCAAATAAGACATTCGGAAGAAATTGCAACATCGTAGTTTGGAATCCGGCAAACAAAAATATATTTGCATCAGGAGGAGACGATGGTCTCATTAAAATATGGAAAGTAGTTAGGGGATAGGTCATATAATGAAACGCATGTTACGATAGCTGCTTCCAAAGTCGTAAGGCTATCCATGGTTATGTCATGAACTTAGTCATTCAATGCTTGTATGTTACTGAGGTCTTGTGCTTCTTTCTTGCCTCTTTTAACGTCCAGCATTTTGAAGACAGGTACGGAAATTAGCAACAGGGCAAGCAACAAATAAAATGAGTACCTGATATTGTGGGTCTTGTCAGTAATGAATCCCGCCAAAAATGGTCCAACAATCGAAGAACCTTTGTCTGTGACGCTGAAAAGACTGAAAAATGTGGACTCCTTTCCGCTCGGTATGATAAGACTGAAAACAGAACGAGAAACTGCTGATAAGCCTCCCATAGCTAGCCCATACCAAATAGCAAGCACGTACATCTCTCCGGCGTGCTTCAATCCAAAGGAATCAGAGAAGAATCCCAAAACACCATAGAGCGGAATGACACCGGCCCAGCAGATGATGAAGATCATCATGCCTTGTTGCGATAGTTTAAACCTTGACGCGAGAATTTGTGGTATCAGGAAGGCCCCTACGATACCACTTAAAAGCGATAATACGCTGACGGTTACTAGACCCACTGTTTTCATTTCAAGCTCAGTTTTCGCGAAAAGAATGGCAGTAGAGTTTATGGTGGTCACTGAATCTGATACAATGAACCAACCAATCAAAAAGATGACCACGTCCTTAAGTAAGCTGGCATTTTTTAGGGCTTCGAATAATGACCGCCATCCATACGCCAAGTAATGAAAGCAATTGGAAACTTGGATATCTTGAGCCTCAACTAAAGGTGGAAGCACATCTTGTAAAAGCCACGTTAAAGGAACCTGCCATGCGAGCCACCACAAGCCGACTAAGAAAACAGCAGCCTGGATGCTGTCGTGTGATTTACTGTTTTTGATCAAAACAATAGATCCGAGCTGAACGATAAGAGCAGCGACGTAGCCTACACCAGAGCCTCTTCCACTGATCACCGAAGTGATGACCTCATGGTCATCGTGCTTGTGAGCTGTATTGTACTGAATCAGATCGCGCGTGAAAACAGGTAGTAGGGAGTTACCTACCACGTTGACCACACCATAGCAGCAGTTAGAAATCACGGCTAGAACGGCTAATGAATAAAACTGAGAAGTATTCAGTTGCGATATTGCAAGCGTAGAAATGCCCCCCAAAATTCCAAAAGTTAGGATGACATAAGCCCTAAACTTTACAGAATTCCACATGTCTACCAAACCAGATATCGATATCACCAACACCGCTTGAAAAAGGACACTGAGTGAGAACGTGTAAAGAGCAAAACTAGCCGTATCAATGTAAAAGGAGTTATTGAAAACCCCCAGGACACATTTTTGGTTTGGGGTAACACAATTGAGAGAATGGTCGTCTACCGACACTCCGTTTAACCTTGCGAACTGCTCCAACAAAAGGGGAACATACGTAGAAACGGCAGATACAATAAACGGTTCACTTGAAAAACAGTACAGATACCAACCTAAGATATTGTTCGACGATTTTTTATCTCGATCAGGCTGGTGCACCAGCTCCTCGTCAGATGTCACGGCCTGGTAGTTCATGGTGAAAGTTGTTGGTTGATTATTCAAAATTTTGACGAACTTAGTTCAGTTTCCTATTCAAATGATACCTTAATATATAATATAGCTACATATACGTATATATGCTTATATGCCCAACATTACAAGGATAATCGCAACTAGAACAGAAAACTTAATAGTAAAGTCCAAAAGACTGGCTCTTTCAGTATGGCTTGATTAGTTTGATGAATTGCAACAAAAGACCATAAATTTGCGCTTCTTATGGTACTACTTTGGCTACTGAGACGGTAATAGAAACAATCAAATACTCTTGGTTCAAGATACCGCTTATTTCCAAAACCGCTGTACCCTAAGAGAAGCGAATCAGTAGCTGCGTCTTTAGTGGTCGTTTGCGTTTAGTTGGTTCAGGCTGTGTTCCAAAAAAACCCTCTTTCCGATTGGAGCCCGTGATGACAGCTAGTCTTCGCGACTAGAAGAATGGGTAGGTGTTTGGACATCTGGCGCGTGCGGAGTTTGGGTTGGACGACACATAAATACATGAAATGCAAGAGGTTGATATACATGACATGACAGAGGTTGGCATTTCGATGGAGAAGATAAAAGTATGGCGCTAAAGATCCGAATCTATTGTGAATTGATAAAAAAGGATGTGATATGAGATTTGCAGTTGACCGTATTTGAATCGATTGAGCTCGGGCTTATCCTGATCCGGGCTCTGGCTGTGCATCACAAATCGGTGACAGGGAGCGACAGCCATCGAAGGGTTTCGATGCTGCTACCTGCCAGCATCCGCATGTAGATCGCAAATGAGAAACATGAAAAGTAGCCTTCAGATCTCTACATACAAAAAAAAAAAAAAAATCAATCGTATAGATCATGCACGGAAGCGTACCTAGTCATTGAGGACTGACATGAGAAGCTTAAGTATAATGTTGAGCTGGTAATGGAAGTGTCTCGGTCGCTGTAAAAAAAAACCCAAAAAAAAACCCAAAAAAATGGAAACGAAAAGGGCAATGAAAATTAGTGGTTTATGGAGGGATTCATTGGAAAGTGAAACTCCTGATGCGAAGAACTGGGACGGCCTGAGGAGATTTTACCATCAAATTGTGAACTGGAATTAAAAGCAGGAACAAAAAAAAATAAAAAAATTTGGGATATGGTCGTGAAATAATCATGCTTGGAACGTTGATCATACGTTATCTTGCAAAGAAAAATTCATTCAAACCTTTGCATTTAACAGCAAATGATCAAAACCATGCAGCTATGGTACAAATACAGTCTTTTAGGGGACGTTCTCGTCGCAAGTCTTTTTTTTTTTGTAATTTTTCATTTTTTTCTTCAAATCAATCGGAAACGATATCTCAGGATTGATCACCAGTGGCCTCAGTTTGTGCTGGTGACTCTTGTTGATGGTCTTTTTCATTATCATCCTGTTTGAGTTCCACTGGGTCGGATGCGAATACTGGTGGTTGAATGCGGAATGAGTCCAACTCCTCGTTCAGCAAAATTTTCTTGTTGGCAGTCATTTCTGCTTGAGCTTCTTGATCGTTGTTGATAGCCTCGGAAACCCACTGCTGCCATTCCTTGGATCTCACAAGGTAATTGTCCAATGAACTTTCAGCGGCTTCATTCCGTACAGTAGCGACATCGACAGTGGCAGTCTCGTTGGCGACAATTTCCCTTAGGGCGCCCATGATGAGAGAGGCATCTCCCCCAAATGACATGTTCACAATTCTGTAAAACTTAGAAATCAAGGAAAGCGGCACAAAACCATCGCTTGCGAATTGAGAGCGTAAATACTCATCCTTAGTCAAGTTTTCAGCGCTGAAGTAGTACTCGATCTGTCTCGCGATATTGTTGACAGCTACAAATGGATGAGGAGGCCGGGAAACAAATGCGCCATCTTGATTCTCTTTGTGGTGCGAGGGCCTTGGGCGATACGAGCGGGGTTGGCCAAACGAACCGTAAGGGTGTTTGGAGTGGGAGTGATGAGACCTAAATGGTCCGTAGCTCTCTGCGTCGTGTCCCTGATGATGTAGTCTTCTTCTGGGGTAGCCGTTGTTTTGGCCATGGCCATGCTGGTTTCTCCCGTGAAAGGTGTTGGCCCTTGAGTTGTTATGATGGTCATGCGATTGTGAAACATCGGGAGAAGAAGTATTTTCTTCAGAGGTATTTCCATCGCGGTGGTGCAAAGCCTCAACAGATTCTGGGTCTTGCGATGAGACATGTTTTGGGTCAGCATCTGTGGAAACATCGATGTCACCTGAGACGTTACTGTCCGATGGCACCTGAGAATCTTTCTTGCTACCTTGCTTGCCAATCGCTGAATCATACTGCTTCTTTGATCTGTTAGCGTTACTGCTGTTCGAACCTGTAGCTGTGATGTTGCTGTTGTTGTTGGCACGACGAGGTCTTCTGCTGCCAGACTGAGCGCGTCTGTTGGCAGGGCCAGAGTGGCTGCCGTTATTATGATTTCCGTTGTTGCCATTGTTATTGCTGCCATTGCTGTGGTTGTTGTCGGTGCTTCTCTTGGAGCCCGACACAACAATCGACGCCTGCATTGGCAGCCATCTTTCTCTGCCCGATGTGGGTTTGATTGCTGGTGTGGGAGGAGTGAATTTGGAGCGTTTTTCCAGGGTTTCAACGGCTTCCTGGGTCGATGGCCATTTAGAAGACCCATTGGCGGTCGATTCGCCCGCCGCAACAGGTGTAGCGGTTGCCACCGCTTTCCATGGCGATGTAGTGGGCACTGGTGCAGGTGACAGGTTAGGCTTTGGGGCCGTTTTTTCAACTTCTTGAGCTTCAGCCGCCACAGCAGCTGTTTCCGGTACCGGATCGTTAGCAACAAGATCAGACATGGTTTACGATTGTCAAACTGGAAGGATCACTAAAAAGGAACCGAAAAATGGACAGAAACACTCTTTGAAAACCTAATGCGCTCAAAAATGGTCGAAAATGCTCCAAAAAAATTCGTTGCGACTGCTTGTCAATGATCTCACACTCGAAAAAGCTTTCTGGTTTCGCTAATACGACGTTTTACCGGTTTTCTAAACCTTTTTGTCTTGATTCTTATACACTAATGGTTTAGCTCATCGACTCAATTTCCAAAATTTTTCTTCCCAATGGGCCCAATTGACCAAAATTTTTCAAAAAGCTCATCGCCTAGCCGCTGACGTAAGCTTTGAAATTAGAATATTGAACAATGAAAATTAACAGGAATTGAAGACCAGTTGATAGAAATATTCGAAAAGGAGAATAATAAGGTTGTGAATTAACAATTCGCAAGAAAGGGTGTTTTCTGAAACCTGAGGATCTGTATTCTTGTGAAAGGGGTATTTTCAGCGGTTCAAACGGGCCAAAACGACTGAGATTTAGTAAAGACACCATAGGCAGAAACAATTAGCCAAAAAGCTGTGAAATTGGGAACTAGAGTGTTCATTTCTAGATCAAACAGCCTATCAGCTTATTTATTGTTCTGTTGATGCTCAAAAAGTGGAGTTTTTGTCGCACAGCTTTCCAAAAATTCAGTACAAACGTCAGCAAGCCTAAAACCAGCCAAATGCCACCTTTATCTCAGTACTCCAGAAAAAATAACCAGCGGGAGCCTAATGCCATCTTTGTGAGAGGTGCCAAGGCGTCACGGGGATCCGAAAACATCAGTGCGTACTTCAGAGCAGCAGCTGGCGTATCCAACGACATTGGACTATCCAAGGCTCGCATGCTTGAAAACAAACACTTCAAAAGCCTCACTACTATCCCTTACACCCCGTTCCCTGCCAGAAACGCCCATATCAGTAAATATCTGGATTCGATTGCGAAATCGTATCGGAAGCAATGGAATAGGTCAGAAAACGAGCTACAAATTAAAACAGATGCGCTGATCGAAGAAGCTCGCGAAGAGGATCCACTTTTCCCCATCTTAGAGCCAGAACTCGACGAGCGGGTTCGAAAAGCGCTGCGTAAACTTACCAACAGTCACACACCCAAAATCAACACAGTGCCTGGAAAACCGGAGTTCGAGTACCTTTCAAATGCGATAAGGTACCTAACCTCGCAGCGGACTATCTGTCTGTGTGTTGATGTTGAGGCATTCGAACGGAACACCAATGTAGTGACTGAAATCGGCATTTCCATCTACGACCCGCGCGAAAGTCAGTTTTCCACTGTTCCAATCCTGCGGACGTACCATTTGATTGTTGCAGAATCCTTAAAGATGCGGAACGGCAAATTCGTTTGCGATTTAAAGGATTGCTTTCTCAAAGGGGAAAGTTATGTGATGTCGTTGAGCAATTGCGTCAATTTCATACAAACTTTGATAAACTACTACATGGTCACGGAAACCGCAGCGGAACGCACCTGGGAACGTGCCTTTGTAGGTCACAATGTCAAGGGCGACCTCAAATGGCTTTCTAGCATTGGAGTGCAAATCCCCCGGAATATCGACTACAATCTGAACCAGACCTCCGGTGACCAAAGTCTACGCGTGCTCGACACCGAGCGGCTATTCAAGATCTCGTACGGAAGCAAGGGATCGAGTCTGGGCAAGATTCTGCGTCTCTTCGAAGTACCGCATGCGTTTTTGCATAACGCGGGCAACGACGCTTACTATACGTTGAAGCTGCTTCTGCATATGTGTGACATACAATACCGCAAGCTACTGGGGATGGACGATTTCTATGGTGTAGCGGCTAAGATTGAGATGTGGGCAAAGCGGGACGCGATCGAGGCTAGGATTTTGCCGTTATCGTACGTGAACGCGGCGATCGAATTCACAGACCCAAATATCAAGAAGAAGACAGTACACCAAACCGAATTTGGCGGTTGTGTGTGGGTGGATGACCCCATTGCATCTTTAACGGGTCAGAAAGTCAAGATATAGAAAATGTGCTTGGAGTGTTATTTACAGTGGTAAGTAAAGGTAGAAAGCGGGAAAAAAGTGAAAGTTGAGTTAGGTGACCAAAAATATAGAAATCGTTTGAAAAATGAAGAGGACTGCGGAAAAGATTAGGCTGGGATTCAAATGACTGACAGGAGTAGGGTTTTTGATGCATTAACAGGATCAGGAAAGATGGTGGTGGTGGGTAAGATCAGGACTGGGAAGGTGTTCTGTCGTGTTCTACGATTCCCACAACTTGTGGTGGCATCGGGCGGTCAAAGTACTCGATGCTGATATTCGTACTCCAATAACGCACCTACTATAGATAAACTGAGTTTCATCACTCGCTGACTTCTTGTTTCGTCCCCACTCCCGGGTGAGATTAGGAAGATCCATGCTACATGACGTGTAGACTTATTCGACTTCAGCGGGTAACTAAGAAACAACTCTCCCACCTCATCTGACCCTGCTTAATACAACTTCAGACTACAATTCATTGGCGTAGGAAAACTTGTTTTCGAGACTATGTGACTGCAGTAAACTAGACATATCATACGCTTCATCGTCATTAAATACTGCTATACTCCCATCTACTCTCATCTACTCTTCCCTTGTTCCCATACATCCTAGTAATTTGTGATACTTATCCGCGATAATATTTCAGATACCAAATGGGTTCCATGTATGCGATCCGTTTTGCAACCCAATTCTCAAAAGACGAGGATCCGAACTGTGATCCGATTTCCACGACATTTAGGGGGGGCCTTTTTAGAAACATTTTTGAGAGCCGTGGCGGACGACGTAAATCTCTGCATGCAACACGAAAAACACATTGCACATGCATGATGCATATCTCAATCTGCATGCATGATGCAACAAAAACGATCTACATGCATATGCATAAACCGCATAAATGGCAAGGTGGGCTCAAGATCGCCAACATGCATTATCGCGTATCTGTCAAGGCGTGGGTCCGCGCCGAGGCAACTCTTTATGCCGAGAATGTCAACAATCGCGTATCTGTTTTTGTGTTTCTGTTGGGAAAGTGGTTTCTCCACGACCCAGCCGGATTTTCGCGTGTTTTTGTTATGCTGGCTATAACCCCTCTTTATCTTTGGACCTTACTGGCAGCGGGAAAGAAAGAGTATATAAGTACAAGGGAATTCCGGAATTTTAAGGAACGTTTACGCGTCACATTTGAGCGTTAGTTTGAAGTTTGGTTGTTTATCCTTTCTTAATCGTTCAGCTCACCACTCTCGTTAAACTGAAACTCATCACACAATGGTTTCTTGCAAACTAGCACTAGGGTTGCTAGCTTCGAGCGCAATTGCCACAGCCGCTCAAACTTTCCAAGTCGCGATTGACTACCAACAAACGCTGGGCGTTTGGTACTATTTCCGCCAAAGCAATGATCTCGTCACAGTGTCGCCAAACAACCAAGGATTGGCCGTGACGGTCAACTCGGACTCCAACGTCTGTGACATCTTGCGTTCCGGTATGATTGTTGTCAAACCAGACAATTCCGCAAACAATGCTTTGGTTTCATGGAACCAATACGAGGTGTTCCATTTGGACAACTCCCAGGGCCAGGAACTCACGTGGACCAGCACTTTGGTGCAATCGTGTGGCGGTGGTTCCTCTTCCGCTTCGGCTTCCGGTAGCGGTTCTGGCTCTTCCGGCGTAACCAGCACCATCAGCAGCACTTTCAGTGCTGGTGGTTCCTCCTCCAGTTCCGGCTCTGTCTCCACTGTCAGCGCCGGCGGCTCCTCTTCCACTTTCGGTACCGCCAGTGGTTCTTTCTCTGGCTCTGCTCCTTCGTCCACCGTCATTGTCAGCACCCAGCCTACCTCTTCCGGCTCTGCTTCCGTTTCGTTGACCCCATCTGTTGTCACCACCACCCAAAGTGGTACTGTCACCTCGTACACTACTTACTGTCCAATTTCATCCGGTCAGTATACCTCTTCTGTCGTGACGATCACCGAGAGTGGCACCGTTACTTCTTACACCACCTACTGCCCTGTATCCACTATGCCTACTACAACGCCAAAAACCTCCGTTGTCACTGCTACTGAAAACGGTGCTTCTAGCATTTACACCACGACTTTCCCGGTGTCGAGCTCTGCTGCTGCATCTACCACATCAGTTGTTACTACTACCATTAGCGGTGTTGAAACCATCTACACTACCACTTGTCCTCTAAGCGGTTTGACTTCTGAGGCTGCTACTGTCGTCACTACCTCCAGCAACGGCAAGCCAACCACTTACACCACCACTGTCCCTGTTTCCAGTTCTGCTGGTGCATCTACCACATCTGTTGTTACTACTACCATTAGCGGTGTTGAAACCATCTACACTACCACTTGTCCTCTAAGCGGTTCGACTTCTGAGGCTGCTACTGTCGTCACTACCTCCAGCAACGGTAAGCCAACCACTTACACCACCACTGCTCCTGTTACCTCTGGTGAAACCACCGTTGTCAAGCCAACCACCATTGTTACTTCCACTGTCATTTGCACTGAGGAGAAGTGCGAGACTAAAGCAGTGACCAGCACGTCTCAGGTTACCTCTGTCATCACTCCAAGCTCTGCTGCTCCAGGTACTACCGTTCCAGGCACAACTGTTCCAGGTTCTTCTGTTCCAGGCACCACTGTTCCAGGTTCATCAGCTTCTGGTACTACTGTTCCAGGTACCACTGTTCCAGGCTCAGTCGCTCCAGGTACAACAATTCCAGGTACCACCGTGACGGGCACTACAGTTCCAGGCTCAGCCGCCCCAGGTACTACCGCCCCAGGCTCTGCCGCTCCAGGTACTACCGCTCCAGGTACTACCGCCCCAGGCTCTGCCGCTCCAGGTACTACCGCCTCAGGCTCTGCTGTGCCAGGTACCACTGCTGCCGCTGGTTCGGGCAGTTCTTCTGGTCCATCCTCGGTTACCATCAGTCTCTCCACTGGTGGCGCCGCTGGTTTGAGCACCAACGGTATCTTGATGGCCATTGTTGCCATCTTTGCCTCTCTTTTGTAAACTTTTTGACGTAGCTTAGCTAGCGCATAAGTACAATAGAATTATGACCTCTGAAACTCGATACTGATTTGATTTATAGGTGTGTGTGTGTGTGTGTGCGTGTGTTGGCACTACTTCAAGAGAGAACTGTCGATATAGAAACCACGAAGACAATGGAGCAGGCGCTGTAGGTGAAAGGTTGAGCACAGAGGATTAGTCAAGAGGTAGGATTACTCAATTGATTAGTTACAAGCACTGTTCGTGAATTCCATTGTGACAGTGTCGTTCTCTGTAACGCGCCTTCAACATTGCAAATTTCAAAAATAAGTAAACGTTAAGAACATCAGTTAAAGTTAATTACATCCCTCCCGCACACACTCTAGACACCCACATAACCTGAATTGTGCAATCAGACTATATTCTGAAGGGCACGACACATTATTGAACGCATTAATTATGTTTTTTGTCACATCCTGAGCGTTTGCCAACATTCAACCCGTAAGTGGTCATAGGAGTATTGCGGCGCATTCAAGCACACCTTAACGTGTCATTGAGCTCTTCAATACTTAACACTCTAGCCTCGTTGACAGTTAAAACCTACTTCGATATTATCTCTCAGAATTACTAATGTCATTACAAAGCTGATCTTGAACGCCTCCTACCCCTCCTAAACCATTATTCATGAATTATTCTTCAATATGTCATAACTACACAGGAATATACTCTCTGAAGACCACCGCAAACGTATCTTTCGCAGTCTAAGCCAAGGCCTTCTGCAACAAGGCGTCAAGCTTGCCACTCGATTCCAAGGCTTGCAAATCGCTGTTGCCACCGATGTGCTTGCCCGAAATGAAAACGTTGGGCACAGTTCTTTGGCCGGTGATTTCTTGTAGCGCTTCTTGAATTTCAGACCCTTCCTTGATGGTGTCCAGTTGCAACAGCAAAACCTGGTCTTTCGACAACTTTTTGTCCTCAAACAGCAACTTAAGCGTGGCCTGACAGTAAGGACAGTACGTCTTGGAAGCAACAAAAATCTTGTTGTCCTTGATGAACCCTTGAACTTTTTGAACAGTCTCTGGAGATGCCGTCATTGAGCCGAAAACAGAACTAAAAAACCTACGGAAAACAAACACGGTGGCTATTAAAACGACTAAAACTAGTGGTTTGGAGATTTCCATAGATTAAAAGCTTAAAACTAAAGGATGAATTTCAATGGTCGGTGGCCATTCGGGCTCTGCTTATTTATACTCCGAGGCTGGCCGGGTAACCCATTTCAATATTAAATTTGCAGCTTATACAAAATTACATGACGTTTTTGCTCCCTTTAAAGGAAAGTTATCTAAAGGTTGGAAGAAGATATACGATTAATCCAGAGTCAATTGTTAGCAATTGAAACGGTTCAAAGCCACTTTTGAAGTCCTTTGTTGTGTCTTTCGCTGTTCTTACTTGAGTGCTAGTGGCAGGGC
This sequence comes from Lachancea lanzarotensis, assembly GCF_000938715.1. NCBI lineage: Eukaryota > Fungi > Ascomycota > Saccharomycetes > Saccharomycetales > Saccharomycetaceae > Lachancea > Lachancea lanzarotensis. The sequence continues at coordinate 72,649 of NW_019212889.1, forward strand.
TTTTTCCAGCGTTTCAAAAGAGCCCAAACTCGCCTTGTTAGCTATCATGGGCTTTCTCACCGACCATCAGCACACTGCTATCACAGATACGATAGATCGGATCGTTTCCTCTGAAAACCTCACTTTAGAGGTGGAATTGGCATCTTTGATACAGCAAATCCGTGCTGGAAAAGACGATTATGGGTATAATGGTAACCAAACAGAAGCGGCCCGTTGTGTGCGGAAAAAACTCAAATATGGCAACAGGATGCAACAAACCCGCAGTTTGGAGCTCTTGAATTTGTTTATCTCACAACGTATCAAGTTCTCAGAAATGTACAACGACGCCAAGCTGCTGGACAGACTACAGGTGATCGCTTTACAAACGGGCACCGACGCCAATGGACAACGCTACCATATTCGTGTGGTGAAAAAATGCATTGGATACATTTTGGCGTGGTACGCAATGATCGAAGAACAGGGCCCCAGTCGGAGCTACGAGGCTCTGTACGACCTGGGCCGCAAAGTCAAAACAAAATACACAACTCGTCTACGTTCCACACCATCCAGGAGACGAAAGACCTTCATGAACGACGAGGCGGACGCTTCGATGCTTATGACAGCAGACGAGCGTTACGGGATCCCGCAGATAGATATGGCGCAAGAGGGTCCACGTATCCGATTGCTCATTAGCGATTCGCTAGCCTCTGCGATCTCGTTAAAGAACGGCTTGAACTCGCTGGCTCCGTCGGCTAAAAGCACTGATAGTGAAGAAGTCACTGCAAAGTTTATACAAGCCCGCGCTGTCCGTCGCAAAGTGTTGCGATACTTGCAATTGGTAGCAGAAGGAGAATACCTGGGCAGTTTGATTCACGCCAATGAGGAACTGGTGTCAGCTTTGGGCCAATACGACGAGCGCAGTGGAGACGCATCCGGCGATGACGACGACGAGGACGAATTTCTGTTTTCTGACGAAGATGAAGACGAAGAGTCCGCTTTATCGTCTTCCTATTCCAGAGATGTGGAGCGCGCCGATTCAAACAACCCTTTTGGCGATCAAAATCGCATCTGAACTTTGTCAAGCACCTTAGAAAAAGAGTTGGGAACCTTTTAAAAAGAATGAAACTCATTAATGTATACATACAAACCACATAAAAACTTACCTTTAATTCCCAGCGCAATTCCTACATATTTTCAATCCTTTTTTTTGAAGTTCAATGACAAACTATTCACACAGTGTCTGACATCCTGAGGCAGACCCAATCGTTCACGCCAGCCTTCGCCTTCGAAAACATGGCCCAAATGTCCGCCGCATTTCGCACAGCAGATTTCCGTCCGTACCATGCCCATGGTGCTGTCACGGTTGTATGTGATGGCACCCTTTGATACTTCTTCGTAAAACGATGGCCATCCACATTGAGAGTTGAACTTCGTATCACTCTTGTACAATGGCGAATCGCAATTGGCGCAATGGTAGATTCCCGAATCGTTGTTATTTAGATATGCACCCGTATGTGGTCTTTCGGTGTGCTTATCGCGAAGCACTAACAATTGCTCTGCTGTAAGTTCAGGGTTCCAGTTAGGTGGGCTCATCTTAAGTTGAATAGGGTGACTTGAAAACTGTCTTGATAGAGAATATCTGAATGTTGTTGCAAGATTTCTTCTGAACACAGTGCTTCTAAACATCTACTTATAGAAGTAATCACTCTAAGGTTCAAGGTAAGCCTTCTTATAGACTTCTTGTCGGTAAACTTTATCAGCCTTCACTTCCTATTCCAGTCAAGATTATTTAATGTAAGTACTCAAAATCAATGTATTCACTACAGCACTAACAACTGATCCGGAATCCTACTATATTACTAAGACTCCACACGGCTGCGCCATGACTACAAAGTATCCCTCCACGATGAGCTGCACCGAGGCTTTTGATCAGCTCAGTGCTTGCTATTCGGTCGGTGGCCAGTTCCGGAACTACTACAGGTTTGGCGAATTCAATGCGTGTATGAAGCAATTGGAAAAGTTCAAGTTCTGTATTCTACATGGTACGGACCCTTTAGAGATCCAGCGGTGGTATCAGAAACAGGCCGAACTGAACGCAAAGCAACGTGGCAGCTCCGAAGACGTTTGGCAGGAGAGAAAGAGTAGCTGAGGTAAGATGAGGTAGGGTTTTAACTTTAGAGATGAGCTGTATATATGATGGAATGAGAAAAGTTTCAACCCGTACAGTGTGATACTGAATGTAGTGGTGGGAATAGCTCTCGAGATCTTGGAGCAGTCTCCTGTGAACACAGTTCTCATTGACGTGTCAATGATTATGATGGCTCGATTTGCGATGAACTGCCGTGAGGGAAATATTGAGCGAAGGCCAGAAAACGTGATCAGTGCGTGGAAGGAAAGCTGTATGTGTTCTGTTCGTCGCATTATTTCACAAGCGCAAAGATGAGATGGCAGAAGTCCCCATGGATAGTTTGCTCGTCTCGGCTGGTAAAAAGGATGATTTTTGTCGTTGTGTGTGTGGGAAACACTTGTCGCTGACGAGCGTCACGTGATACGATATCATTTCATGAATTGTTGTACGCATCACTCGGAAAGTGGACAACATAAGGTTGAACTTTGACCGAAATGTTGTCTACATGAACTCTTAGTCTGGTCCGCTTCTCAAAGTATTCCTTTGACTTCATAATATTCGTATAACATGATCATGGACTGACTCTGTTTCACGACGTAGGCTGAATAGAGGTGACTTTAGCGGTGCCTTCAAGAGGTAGGCATTATGTGCTTTACAATTTTCATAGAGAGCACTTCGAAACATAGCTTTTTACAACTTTGGCAGCGCGTTTTTTTTTAATTTATGCTACATTCTTACCTTCCTTATGGACGAATTTCGCAAATGCAACTACTGGGGAGGCGTGCAAACAGAAAAAATGACAGCTTTTCTTACAAATAGATCAGTTCTTCAAAGGCTTGGAACCTCATTCTATTCGACGTCTAAACTCCTGTCAAAGTAATCTTAAATCACGTGCTTGAATGACAGTGTCAAGAGTAGAATACCGATAACCGGAAATAGCACATTCCCGACTTCTCAGCACCATGATCTGAGAAGCGCCCGATATTACAGCTTAATTTAATGGCACCAGTAGAATGTTTTGACTCAAAGTCATACCAGCTCAATTTAGTTGAAGCCTTTTTACTTCCATTGACAGTGAAATGCTCTCCAGAAATTTATAAAGAGCATATTCTGCACAACCTATGAGACGCCCCTCTGAACAGTCAATAGATTTACGATAATATCTCATTCTTGGTTCAATAACTAAGAATAGTAAGTCACTTTCAATATTAGACGTCAACCAGGTAGTGGAATAATCATCAAACCAAGACACACCAGGAGCTCACTTTGATTTGGGTAAGGAGAGAAAACCATTACAGACAATATAAAACATTCACCATCCTACGACAAGTCAAATAGAGAGTCTCAGCTCTAGTATAAGCACAAAGTGACGTTCACTGACGGTAAGTAAAACCTCACATTTAGTGATCACTTCACACGCCTATGACGCTACGCCATAAGAATTACATTTCTAAATATATGACCTGTCTGCTTGATCCCAAGCTTCTCTCATCCCATCCTGTTAACAGAAGCATTGATTTATCCAGTCAATCTCGAACAGCTCCGTCATGAGCGTATCCTCTACCCAAATACCCGAAGATTCGAAGATTGAAGATGTCGCGCTATGGGGCGTTGAAGAAGTGCTAATCTGGATCGAGCAGATAATAGGCAATTTTGGGGTCGAAAACGCTGGAGGCGAGGGTAAAGAGAACGCTAAAGATGGACCTAACCTTGCGAAAGTGCAGGAAAATTTCAGGGAAAATGCAATTGACGGGGCATCGCTTCTAGAGCTTGATTTGGACGATTGCAAGCAATTGATGGAGAATGATGCCAAGTTTGCAGTCCACCTGAAACTCGAAATAAATATACTCAGGACCCAAAAAGGTACACAGGAAGACGAAATCCTCGCAGTTCTGAGCCAATTGTACTCGACCGTCAGCGACAAACTACAGGATTTCCAAAATCAGTACTCTCGGTTACGACTGGATGTTCTTGAAGTCGTGAAAAAAGACTCGATCTCAGTACCGCAGAGTCAGCAATTAACCGCGGGTTCTGTTCCTGTGTCGGCTCATAGCCATGCACCGCAACAGGACTATTTTGAAGGCCATCGAGTGGTCACACCTTCGTCGCCCAGCAATCTTACCGGGCGTCAACCACTCAACAGGTCCACTTCAAGCACTGCCTCACAACAAAATGCCACAACACCAGCAGTCAGCACCCCATATTCCATTCCTACATTACAGCCAGGAAACGAGCCACTCAAACACATGCGGGCATCAAAGGAAGATTCTTGCGAAAGAATACTGAAAAGCGCCATGAAACGCCACGGACTCAACGAACAGGATTGGCGACAATACGCATTGGTTATTTGTTATGGGGATCAGGAGCGCATTCTAGAATTAGACGAAAAGCCTGTTCAGATTTTTAAAAATCTCAAACAGCAGGGCCTACATCCGGCAATCATGCTGCGGCAACGTGGAGACTTTGAAGAAGTAAATAATGGCCTTACCCCTGGCGGGAGGTTGTGAATCACAACGATGTAACAAATAATACTGTTGAAACGATATTTCTTTGTATTATAATGAGACAAACCTAATTTACATTCACTATCTTGACCAAACTACTTTCTATAACTTAAGAGTATGGGTTGAATCTCCGCCTGCTCTTCATTTCCTTGACTTTCTCTTGGTCTTGCTTAAACTTCTTCAACAGTTCGCTAATTTCCTGCTTTTTACGTTCTCTGATTTGGAATCGGTAAAAATCTTGCTTTGTCTTCTTGTCCACCATTGATGGAGGCTTGACAATCTTTTCATGCTTCAGCAACGGATTCTTATTGAAGATTTTTTTGCGAATAGAATTCAGAGATTTGGTGTTCTTGCCTACTACCAGCGTGAAACCATCCTCGTCGACAATGGATGACTGCGCTTCTTCTTGAGCTTGCTGTTCCCTCTGCTCAAATAATGCCATGTGCGAATAAACGTCTTCTTTCAGATATTCCGTATCTATTGGCTTGTAAAAATTGGTGAAGGTCTCTAAAGAAGGCGACTCGAAAGCCCAACTGACTAGTTTGGAGTCCTCCCGTTCCTGTGAGTATTTGCGCAATGCGCTCCATGCATTTTCAAGACTTGCAGAATCAATGAACTGTAAAAGGGCTGTGTTCCTTGGCGTGTAACGTTTTTCTTCAGCGTCTCCGGTGGACATTAGACTGGAAGTTAGTGATGAGAGGTCGACGTCATGGAGACCAAACTCGTCATTATGCAAAAGCTGCGATACGTGTGCTACAGCACCATATTGTCTCAGTATTTGGCTGATGCCTTTTTTCAAATTTTCCAGATTGGTGAGCAGAGGTAAGTTAACAACGAATATGCAGTTTTGCTCATTTTCGTTTTTCGTCTGATGCTTTTTCATGAACATGTAGTGCGCCAACGCCGAGTCTTCGATGTTTGCGGCCTCCTTCAAGCATTCCTTCAATTTTTCAGATTCGTTCAGTGCGAACGGCACAACTAAAAATCCGTTCTTCATGGAATCAACACGCAAGACCATCTTGGATTAATCAACCAGTATACGACCGGACAGAGAATGAATGAAGGAAGGAAAGCGTTCCCGAGTCCCTAGCGATCAACAAAAAGCCCTGGACTTGATAGTATCGTGTTGGATGTGATCTTTACCGATGGTGAAAACCAATTTCGTCAACTCATAAAGCGAAGTGGTCATTAGGTACGCAGGAAAGAAAGCGAAGAGGGTGTCACGTGAGGTCAAGATAGTTCAACAAAGCTAACGAACTGCTACCCATTCACAGGAACGCTCTTATTCTTTTGAATACTAAATTGATGCTGGACGGCATGGAGCGGAACGGATCTAGAATTTGCATTTACCTGGGCCTTCAGAGCTTTTGAGCCTTCTCTGAGTTTTCGATTTTAGCATTTATCTTCATTGTTTCTTTCGAAGTTAGCTCAAAGGTTTCTCAAGAATGCATCACACCTGGGCATCATCCACAAGGGTTAATGGTAATTTCTTAAGCTCAATTCTGATTAGAAACTGGCACAAAGATCGCAAAAGTTCAAGAGCAGATCCGGGAAGCCCTCATTGGACGTAACTTGACCTCATTCTGATTGACGCATAGTTTCGGTTTCTTTCATGAGCTCATATAGTTGTGTTACTTGATCGGGTGACATTTTGTCTAGTAGCTCAGCGGAGAGCGTCGCCTCGTGCCATTGTCCTTGAGTGACGACATGAAGATAGTCTTGCCATGACGCGAGAAAACCAACAATATGAAGTGGATTGCTCGTGGTTTTGTGAAGTTTGAACTCGTTTTTCACATATTGATCACCCAATTCTCTCTGGGCATCGGGTAAATTCCGGTGTTCTCTGAGGATGCGTCTATAAAGCTGAAGAGGCGGCAAAAGAGGTTTAGCCGGCTGTGTTCCTCTTCTACTACGTAAACTCGCTTTAGAAGCAGCTTTCATTGAACTCGGAGACGGTTTAAACATGATTTGGTCAATGTCAATGGGTTTGGCTTCTCGTAATGGTGGAGGTGTGTGCGTTCGTTATTACAGCCGTTAAATATTCTACAGAAAACTGATGGGATACACACCATGTGACATTCATGATCTGAGAGCGATCAACGGATAGAAGTCATTGACAGCACTGGCCGATGTGGCCTTCTTGTCAGTTTTCAGGAGCAGTCAACAAAGGATTACGATGCGATTCAAGCGCTTCTCAGTCCTAGAGGTCGGGAAAAAAATAACGAAAATACATTTCCAGAGGAGACCGTAAACTCAAATTAAGTCATAATATAGACTTTTATCTTCCCTTTACTTGTCTTGAGAGGCGTCTATTAGCTTCGGGTCTTTTTTTGCTCGCCCCTTTAATTTTAGAATGGGTCCTTCTTGGAATAAGAGACGGTCGATTTCAAGATGCAGCGATTTAAGGCCTTAGATCGGTATTCAAATTTCAATTTTTGACCGAGTGTTTAGCTCATAATGGAATTCTAACGCCAGCTTACCCAATTTAGTGACTACTTGAAGTCCGCATTCACTCGCTTCAAAATGACACATCTTTTCATTTCTTAACGCTACATCACGACGTGATGGAGACAGCTTGAAGAGTTAGCATTCCTGTTGTGATTTGGCATGTCGCATTGATGAGTTCTTCGATGTGTCGAGTATTTTTGAACGTTTGTGAAATTTTATTCGCGCTGCGCACAAATTGTAGGAAACTTCATGAAAGGGCCAATAGCATCGGTGGATAAACATTCGAACAATATTTAGGTGACGTTAGAACAGCACAAACCTAGGCCAGATTTCACGGCCACTTGTGTGCCTACTGAACAAAGTTTCCTGAGAAACTGAAGCCTTGATTGGGCCTTTCGGAACCCTGGCTTGGGGGACGATTCTGCGAGTTTGATGAGAATTCGTTAGTTTGTTCGTAAGTCCCTGGTCTTCCTCCGTGCTGCCCATGATTGTAGCCCCCTTGGCCTTGCTGGCCGTAGCTACTGCTGCCACCGTGATTATAACCACCCTGGTTTCCTTGAGTATAGCCACCTTGGTTTTCGTAACTGCCTTGATAGCCGCCTTGAGAGCTTTGTCCGTACTTCTCAGGGCCTCCTTGGCTGTAGGTTTCCGAATTGGATCCATAATAATCGCTCTGCGAACCTTGGTTGTTACCACCCGGAGGACCCTGTGCGTAACTGGATTGGTTGTAGTTACCTTGGCTTCCCTGTCCAGGATGCTGATTGGTTTGATACTGATTGTTGTTTCCGCCATATTGGGAGTAGTTCTGGGACTGATATTGATTGTTGTTACCTTCGTATTGGGAAGAGTTCTGGGGTTGATATTGATTATTGTTACTGCCGTATTGGGAAGAATTCTGGGACTGATTGGACTGCTTGCCACCTCCTAAAAATGAGCTTGCCATTGCAGCCAAACCACCAAAGCTCGATTGACTTTGAGAGTTGTTTTGACCTGACGACCCACCATACTGGCTCTGGTTCCCGTACTGGTTCTGATGCCCATACTGGTTCTGATTCCCGTACTGGTTCTGATTCCCGTACTGGTTCTGATTCCCGTATTGATTCTGATTCCCATACTGGTTCTGAGAACTCTGGGATTGCGAGCTTTTGCCAAAAAATTGACCCGCCAAAGCACCTAAAGCTGCACCGGTCAAGCCACCACCAGCCGCAGAGTGAGACCCTGAGGAAGAGCTTGTTTTACCACCGCCTCCAAGCATTGAAGCAACCGAAGACAAATTGAAGCCGCCTGAGTTTTTATTAGAAGAGCCGAAAATCTTGCTCAAAAGTGCCAATTTCCCCAATTGAGATTGGCCGTTTCCACCGCTTGAGCCACCCATAAATGTACTCAGCAAACTGCTTCCCATATCGCGAGACGCATTTCCGTCGCTGTTATTCACCACATGTCTCCCGAGCGTTTGAATGAGCTCCTCGATCACAGAAGCCTGGCGTTCGTTCGGATTTTGTTGAGCAGCGCGAGTCAAAGAATCTACAGCCTCCTCGCGTCTGCCTTGAGCCAAATGATTCTGAGCTTCTTGGATCAACTGGTCAATTCCCATAATTTCGATGCACTTGAAAGAGTAACACAAATTCTCTAAACTCGCCCACTGAATAGCCAGTAAAGAGAGTCCAAAAGTGTGGCCTTTAGATGATCCATTGGGAGGACAAGTATGGATTAAGGAAATGGTACTTGAATTTTAACAATTTGGGTGTTCCGTCCCGAGTGATATAATGATGACGTAATCATAATTTTCACGGACTGTAGTCACATGACCTGATCAATCCAATCTCATCTCATCTCTAAGATCACGAACTGGATGTCAGTTCAAAAGACGATTTCAACTCACCATGCGTTGACTCATTGCAACTCCAGATGGACAGCTACCAGCGAAAGATTGGATGCTTCATTCACATTCCTAATGTAGGACGTGGTCAACTCAAATATGTGGGTGCTGTTGAGGGCAAACCGGGTACTTTTGTAGGTGTGGACTTGCTTGCAAATATTGGTAAAAACGACGGTTGTTTCCAAGGAAAACGGTATTTCGAGACTGAATATACTCAAAGTGGGCTTTTCATCCAGCTCCAGAAAGTGGCTGGTCTCATAGATGCAGTTTCCTCGGGGAGCGTTTCGAGACGTACGACTTTCGGAGAAACATATGCAGGAGGAGATACTAGATCTGTAGACGGAAGCATTGCGAAATCACCCACCCCCATGCGACGTAGCTCAAGGCACAGTTCGACTACATTTTCAGATGTTATGGAGGTAGATGGCGACGAAAGACGTCAAAGAAGCTCTAGCTCCAAGGAAATGAACCAAATGAATCGTAGCAGTGGTCTAGAGATTAGGCTGCAACAGCAAACACAGGAGCTGCTACAATGTAAAAAATTGCTGAGCGATCAGCAGCTCGTGTTGGAAGAGATACATCCGGCAATTGACGACTACGAGTCTAAGCTGCAGCGGATGGAGTCTCAAATAGTCACACTAGAAGCACAACTGGCAAAGGAACGCGAAACGCTAACGAGACAGAAACAGTATTTCGAAACCGAACACGAGCAATTGCTCTCAGTGGTCGAAGAGCTTCACACTGAGATCCGTGAGAACGAAAGGCGAATGCTAGAGCAGCACCAAGTAGCTCCCCCTCAACCACCTTCGCTGCCGACGGACTCGACCATAGCTGAGCTGCAAGGAGAAAACGATGCGTTGCGCGAGGAAATAGAGGAACTCAAGGGTCGTACAACGGATCAGGATAGAGCGGCAGTGAAGTGGCAAAAAGAGCGCGATCAGCTGAAGCTGCAAGTCGAGTCCCTCAGTTCAGAGTACAAGTACGTTTCGCAAGAACTGCAAGAATCTTTGCAACATCAGGAGCAAACTCAAGCTGCCCTTGAAAAAGAACAGGCTCGATCACAGGCGTCCAGTCTGGTCGCCGCACAAGAACCCAATCCACAGGTCGAAAAACTAAAACTACAGCTGGCCACGGCGAATGCCAAGATCCACACTTTGGATTCCTCCTCCACTAGACCCAATACACCAGCGTTAACAATGGCATCCGATCACACAGAACAGGATACTGAACCCGACACCAAGACGGAACCCGATTCTCTGCCTTTATACGTACCCAAGAAAGCGGACCGGGCTGCAGGACGTCACAAATGGTGCGCGTTATGCGAAAGAGATGGCCACAACAGTGTCGATTGTCCTTTCGAGAACGAGCAGCTCTTCTAAACTCGGCTTCTGGTTCATCCAGGCACCCGAGTACTCGTGTACTCGCACCCGCCAGTCAAATTTTTCGATATGCTCATCTCATGATAATTGAATTCAAAATGACCAATATTCTGACTCAACTTCGGAATCCAGGCCTCGAATAAGAGACGACACTTAGGATAGAAAAGGCGAGGTTTGTTACTCTGGTTTGATATATCCTATCGTTAGAAAAGTGAGCTGAAAGCGCTATTTTCATTTGGTTTTGAAAATTTATTTTCTCCATCTTACTTTCTTACTTTAACCTGCATCAATTCCACTGACAAGGTTTGAGAAGCATGGTTTTCCCAATTTTACCTTTCTTTACCAATGGCAAAGATCTGAGAAGTGTGGTAGAGGTCAAACCCTTTATTTCATTGAGTGGCCAAGCTTTACTCGATTTGTCACAGATCGAGATCGCAGAGGCTGCTGCTTTTGTCGAAGAAAATACGGCTTTCAAATTCGTGTGTGGTCTTCTGAAGTCTGACCACCAGATCAGCGATAATGATATCATAAGTTTTGTGAACAGCGGTATCGCAGTTTTGTTTGTTGCCAACGAAACAGAAGCAACTCGTTTGCAAGATCTAGGAATCCCAAAGGAAAGAGTAGCCGTAGACAGTGGATCGGCATACGCTAGTCGTTTTGAAGTAGTTCAAGATTTCCAAAAAGACTTGATTATCGACGCTGGCAGTCTTACTGAAACTCAAATGGCACAATCGTTAATCTCTACCCTACGGACTGACCGTGCAGACAAGCTTTATACTACTTTGGTAGTCGACTCTTACGAGCGCTGTTTGGGGCTGGTCTACTCATCTGAAGAATCGATCAAGTTGGCTATTCAGAAACAAGTTGGTATTTACTACTCGAGGTCCAGAAATGAGATATGGGAAAAAGGCCTCACTTCTGGCAACACACAAAAGCTGGTCAACATCCGACTCGACTGCGACGGCGATGCCTTGAAGTTCGTTGTTGTGCAAGAGGGTAAAAAGTCAGATTTTTGCCACTTGAATACTGCATCATGTTACGGTGAATTCCAAAGCGGCCTAGTCGGTCTGGAGCAACTACTGCGTCAGAGATTTGAAAATGCTCCTGAAAAGTCCTACACGCGCAGACTGTTCAATGATCCTGACCTATTGACTGCAAAAATAAAGGAAGAGGCGGAAGAACTTACTGAAGCCAACACGAAGAGTGAAATTTCGTGGGAAGCCGCTGACTTGTTTTACTTCGCTATGGTAAAACTTGTCGCCAGCGGTGTTTCATTGGAAGCCGTTGAAAGAAATTTGCACATCAAACATCTGAAAGTCACCAGAAGACAGGGTGATGCTAAAGCTAAGTTTATTAAGCAAGAGACTAAACCGCAACCAGCTCAGGAAACGGAATCTTCGCTATCAGGACTTATCAACCTCGCAGTGGTATCTGGAAAGGACAAGAAAGGTGTTGAAGCCGCTCTGGAAAGACCAATCCAGAGGACTTCAGAGATCATGCATTTGGTAAATCCTATTGTGGAGAAGGTTAAATCTGAAGGCAACAAAGCTTTGATTGAATTTACCAACAAATTTGACGGTGTGAAGCTTGAGAATCCTGTTTTGGAAGCTCCTTTCCCTGAAGAGTACCTAGAGGGCTTAACTCAAGAAATGAGAGATGCTCTAGATCTTTCAATTGAGAATGTGCGCAAATTCCACGACGCTCAATTGCAGAAAGAAGTCTTGCAAGTCGAAACCCAACCAGGTGTTCTGTGTTCCCGTTTCCCACGTCCTATTGAGAAAGTTGGTCTTTACATTCCCGGTGGTACTGCTGTCCTACCTAGTACGGCGTTGATGCTGGGTGTTCCAGCCCGTGTTGCTCAATGTAAGGAAATCGTGTTTGCATCACCTCCACGCAAGTCAGATGGTAGAGTGTCTCCAGAGGTCGTTTACGTGGCGCAGAAAGTCGGTGCGTCAAAGATCGTTCTAGCGGGAGGTGCTCAAGCCGTCGCTGCAATGGCCTACGGTACCGAAACCATTCCTAAAGTTGATAAAATATTGGGACCTGGTAACCAATTTGTGACCGCAGCTAAGATGTATGTCCAAAACGATACACAAGCGTTATGTTCTATTGACATGCCAGCTGGCCCTAGTGAAGTTCTGGTAGTTGCCGATGAGCACGCTGATGCAGATTTTGTTGCATCCGATTTGCTTTCACAGGCAGAACACGGGATCGATTCTCAGGTTATACTGGTTGGTGTTTCGTTGAGTGAACAGAAGATTGCGGAGATACAAAACGCGTTACACGAACAGGCATTGAAGCTACCTCGTGTAGATATTGTTCGCAAGTGTATCGCCCACAGTTCTGCAGTTTTGTGCGACTCTTATGAGGAGGCCTTCGACATGTCTAACGACTATGCGCCCGAACACTTGATTTTGCAAATCAAGGATGCTGCTGATTATGTTCCTCTGGTTTTCAACGCAGGCAGTGTGTTTGTCGGTGCGTACACTCCAGAATCGTGCGGAGATTACTCTAGTGGGACCAATCACACTTTACCCACTTACGGTTATGCCAGACAATACAGTGGTGTCAACACAGGAACTTTCCAAAAGTTCATCACTGCTCAAAGCGTTACTCCAGAAGGTCTTGAAAATATCGGCCGTGCTGTGATGACGGTGGCCAAAGTAGAAGGTTTGGACGCACACCGCAATGCCATCAAGATCAGAATGCAAAAACTGGGACAGCTTCCTGAAAACTTTCAGTGATTGAAGGAATCAAAGTTGCGTACGCTGTAAAATTAAACTACAGCATCTCGACTTATATAGTGATGATAGCTGGTCGTGATGATGTCCATTACAGAATTAAAGAAAGAGCTCAAGTTCATCTATGATGTTGAAATCAAATAAATAGAAATATCTAAGTTCGTAAAATTACAAAAGAACGTTAATCTACCTGAGATATAAAACCTAGCTTGCTAGAAGTAGCAGAAAAATCTAAAAACCATAAACTTGAACACAACTGAATCCTGTTGGGTGAGTTCAAGTGGACTTGAGAGGCAAGACATTCGACTTGAAGAAAGAGAATTCGTCTTGTCCTGGGGTAGCGTCGTAGACGTTACCGGCAGGCGAATACTCACAGATCAAGTAGATGGAGTTCTGACCGTAGGTGGCCTCGGTGTCACATTGCAACACAGCACAACCAACGTTAGAAGACGAGGCCCAGACTAGCTGAGTGAAATGGCCCACTTCTTCGCCGTCGTGTTCGATACCGGTCACGTCGTTGTAGTCGTAGGATTTGATTTCGTCGTACCAGTAGTCGACCAAAACGTCTGGGTCGGAAGTAGTGCCGAAAGCGATGTTTTCACCTTGGTTTTGTCTGTTACTGGAGTGGACCAAGATTCCGGAGCAAGGGTCCTGGGCCGTGTTTTTTAGGGAGTTGGCGTATTCGTAGGCAAAAGCAGACAATTCATCATCCCATGCTAGGTCTGGGGTGTCCACGTGGAGACTTCTCTTGGCGTTGTGTTGGTTTAGAATGGAAGTAGCAACGGCGGCGTCCAAGGTGGTTGCGGCAGAGGCCTGGCTGGACGACGAAGGTGTGAAAGGGGTCTCGGAGTTTGTGACAGTGGAAACGGCAGCTCTGCTGGAGGCGAGAGACGAGGTTCTTGGGACGGTCGAGTTGGGGTATAGGGCCGAGGAGGAACCAGGAGCGGAAGAGCTGGGCAAGGTGAACGAACCCGACGACGAAGCGGAAGCCGAAGCCGAAGCCGAAGCCGAAGCGCTGGGGGTCACCGAGGAAGACACACCTCCCGTTGGGGTCTTGGTGAAGGTGATTTGCACTGCGGTAGCGGTGAAATCATCCGTTGTGGTAGTTTGAGCGGCGATCGAGGCTGCGAGCGACGCGAAAACAGAAAGTGACAAAAATTTCATTTTTCTGAATTTTGGGTGTCTGGGTGTCTGGGCGGGGAAATAAAATCCGGGTTACTTTATTATTATAATTATAGCGAACGTGTGTACTATGTCAAAAAGACGCGAGCGCGAGATTGATCTGTGTACTGAACCACTGGTATATTATTGACAAACAACAACGACAAGTTCCTGGTACCAAAACTGTATAAAACGTCTATATCGTGCGGGACACTAACGCCGGTGGGATCTTTTGTCTTGGACTTGGTCCTTATATACTTGTTTCTTCCTTTCCCGCTTCCCACTTTCCCACTTCCCCTCTGGTGTTGCTTCGTACCAGCTTGGAAATCTGATTAGTCGTCCTCCTGGTGTCTCCAACAATACAGTGCACACACAAACCCAGGGCCTTTGTTGTTTTTTTTCGCGCACCGGCCGGGTGGGCTGGCATTCTTGTCTTTATTGACGCGTTTGTTCCCTTTAAGGCTTTGTGGTAATATACATGCATTGCAAATCCTGCTTGATCCGCGAGTGTGCATGAAAACATGTGTGTTGTTGTGGTGCGAGAGGAATTTGAGATTTTGGCGCTGTGCATGATGCATTATGTATATTGAGGCATGCATATTACTGCATGCACCTGCATGCATCTTTTTATGTCAGCCTATGTACACAAAGAAAAAGCTGGTATTTTTGGCTTGTTAGAAGCGGATGACGAATACCGCGCAAAAATAACACGGCGTTAAGAACCAAGCGCGAAACGTGGGTGGGTGTGGTGTGTGGGTTTATGCGAAGTAGTGTTTTTCGTAGATGATATCACCATACCATTGCTCAACAAGACAAATACCACACGCCAGCCCATTATATTTTAGCAGCCATAAACACGATTATTACTTTGGAGGATCTGCAAGAGCCGTCAAGATCCGGCTCGCGAAGACACATTCATTCTTCATTTCCTCGGCAAATGCGCGAATGCCAGGGATATTTTCCATCAACGGCGTCCGCATAACAAACGTAGTATGGAGGATTGTTTTGTTGAAAACTGAAGCGATCGGCAAGCCTGTTTAGAGTTTAGTGCCTATGTGAGAGGGAGTGATGTAATAATATAATTAATTCCTTTCATTGCTGGGCGTGTCGTATCAGGCTTGGCATCTATTAGCCGGTGGCATTATATGCACGCCGATCGTCATTTGGTACGCGGAGTCGTAAAACTCGAAACAGCAAAGGAAGGAGGAGGACGCGAATTTAGCAAACGCCAAAGACCGATCCGGTTGGGAACCTCGGAAAGGCTCTTGAGGGGAGGAAGGGTAACTAGAAGCATGGTCGGGTGTAGAAACCAGGTGTAGAAACCAAATGTAGGAAGCAAATGTAGAAACCAGATGTAGAAACCCATGTTACATTCTCTATGCCAAAATTGTTTAAAAAGCACGATGGATGAAAGTGTCTCAATCTCAATGGCTTGAACTCGCAGCTACAAGTACTGAAATTGAAAAGATCTTGTTCTCACATGGGAAGAAGAAAAAAAAAATAATGGCTCCCGGGTACGCGTTCGTGCGCAGTGATGTACTCGTGGTAGAACTAGATTACGAGTGTACTCACCTTTTGCGTGACTAGAGACAAAACCTGTCGTATTCTATGTATGGAGATGGATTCTCAAATTTACCACGAATTCGTCTTCCAGAACTCTCTTGTTGATGGAAAAGCATTTTTTCACATCAGCAGTTGATAAATTCGTACTCTTAGACAGCGTCCGAAACCTGTTTTCAACAACTCGTTACATACTGCTCAGGTCAGCTCCAAAATTTCGTTTCTGCAGGATTCATCGAAAGCTGCGCTAAGCCGATTGAGCTTGCGACTAGGCTGCAGGATGTGAGCAGCCCCGTAGCTCTCTTCCTGTAGGCAACAGCCAAGCTTTCCTAAAGGTTAGGACACATTGTTTTTTTGCTAGACTACCGTTCAACTCATTATAATCATCTTCCTTATAAGCAGGGCCAGTAGCTTCAGAGCCCACTTCGTTGAAATTCTTCAATTTGATATTAGCATTTGATAGATTACAGAACCGGAAAATCTACCAGCTGCTTTGTATACAAGAAAAAAGGTGGAAAGTTGTCCACATGTTACCGCCGAAGTTGAATAGCTCTCTTGGCGGTTGTACTCGTCATTCAACTCGGAAACTCGCGATTTTACTCCTAAGAGTCCAAATCGTCGTTACACCAGATGGTCTGAGTGACTAAATAGACATGTGGATTTTGAAAGTACCTGGATAGACCACTTTGATCCGTTTTAATTCGTACTGGAATTCGCATCCAGTGTCGACAATGCAACCCACAAACTGCATATGTTCAAAAAAGAAGCGCTCTAATCATGTCAACATGTGTCGTTAGTAGAGGTTGAAGGAGACTGGTCACTCTTTGAAAAAACTCTCGAATTCTGGCGAGAACTCTCAAAACAGTCTCCAAATTCGACGAAAGCTCTCTCAAAACACTCGGATTCTGGCGATGTCGTTTAAGCTCTACCACTAGCATCTTGAATATTAGGCTGAAATAAAAGTTGCTCGATGTGTTTTTTGACTCCTCTTCTACAACTTGAATATGCAGATATATTTCAGCACAACGAGCGGTAACGTTGTCTCAGCCTAGTATAACACCTTACGATCTTGATTCACCCTAGATATTCATTTTTCAGCATGCGAGCACCCATACACACATCACGCAGCTTCTACTCACTTTACAACTGCTAGTTGTTGGATTGAGAAAGAGGACTGGCAACGCCCTGGAACAACTCCAAGACGCTCTTGACACGCTCTTGACACTATTCACCATCCACTGACCAACTTGTGATCGTTTCTTACGCCTCTGACACTTGAAACTCCGGTGTTAAACTTGAAACCCTATTGTTTGAACCTGAAACAGATACTTCAAAGATGTATCACCTCTGAGTTTGGTGTATCACCTTCGAGTTGTATCACACTCAGTTCCATGTATCACTTCAATGCAACTTTTCATTCAAATACCATCAACCACCGAGATTGCATCTCTCTCGCCACGCTGCCGCGATGACCAACACCATCACAATGCCCACAGTTGTTGAAAGTGTATATGTCGATCTTCTGTTTTCGCCCAGCCAAATCAAACCATTTGCCACTTCTACCGTTGCGGTTAGCACCAATTCGGTACTCAATCGTGCCCAATCCTCGTCTTCGATTAATACCATGTCCACTGCAACACTTTTACAGCTCATGACTTCCACCAATACGCTACAAACATTTTCCAGTCTTCTCCAGCCGAGCTCTACAAGCCGTGCTTTGATTGACAAGGTTTCTGAAGGCCAAAATGCTTCTTCGTCAGTAGTCGCTCTAGCCATAGGTTTGCCGTTGGGTATTTTTTGTCTAGGATTTTGTTTCATCGTCTTCTACCTGTGGATACGCAAAAAAACGCACGATCGGTATCCATCTACACCTTCATTTGCAAAATCAACAGCGCCGGCGCCACGTCGTGAATCTAGAATATGGACCCGTCTATTCAATCCGGTGCCTAGCTACCACACTGATCCATTCCAACATCCTTACGACGAAAAATCAGGGACGCGATCTTTCGATTCTTTACATGAAGGCTCCGCTACTATCAAGTACAAGATCACTTCCAATCCCACACCTTTACATGTCCAAACTCCTCAAAAGGTAGCGTTTCCGGTGAACAAAAGTTACAGCTCTAATCAAATTAATACAATGTTGTACTCCAGACCACCCCGTATACAATCTATCGCATCTGCCATGCCCAATTCATCACCAGATACCGATAATGAACGGCCGAATTTACTTGCAGCTGGAACTTGGACTTATGAATCACCCTTGTCAAGATGGTTTCTCACCAAATCAACCTATTTACAAGACCAAGTCAAACAGCCGCTTAAGTCTTCTACCGTCAAGCTCAAACAACTCAATATACTATCCAGAGTATCCAAAAACCGTGTTGAAAGTTTTCTCACTGATGAAAAATCTCCCATTTTGAGTTCAGGACGTTCCCCCATTTTCAAGGAATCCTACGTTAAAAGTCAACTTGATCCTCTCGTCTTCAGATCCTCATCACTCAAGTACTCGAAGAAGCAGGAAAGCCATGAATCAAACGATAGAGAAACTAGGTACCTAAAGTCAGAAGAAATATCAAAATTGAACCCTTACTCAAAGCTGGCCGGTCCCAGGAGTGTCATTAAAGCGCAAATAATTGACAGGTCTGACACAGATAGAAGGATGTTATTGCAACCGCTAGAGATTCTACAAGCACCTCCCAAAAGCAGTGATTGTGGCAAAAAAGTGCTTGAGAATGACGGAAAACTGAAGGCCTTTAATAAGGAGCTGACACATTATTCGGAAAGGTTAGATTTGCATAAACCTTTGCCTTTGACGCCAAAGTCTCGGCAAGCTTCAGAAAATATGAGACCAAGTTCGAAAGCTCCCGAAGGCAACGAGATAAACCATGTGTCGTGTGATTCCGAGGTAGAATTGCACGAAATACATCATGTCGTTCGCAACTACGAGCACAAGCTATCTGATGAAATATCCATCCGACGTCACGAACATGTGCGTTTACTAGCACGACACACTGATGGCTGGTGCCTGGTTGAAAAGTGCAAGTCAGACGGCCGTCCTTTGAACGACAACGAAGGACCTGAGCGCTCTAACATTGATGGCAAATTTTATCTAAATGAATTCCGGGGCATTGTACCTGGTGTTTGTTTGAAAATATTGAAAACTGATTCGTAGAGCAGGAATCCTATTCCGCGTATGAATTGCAACTATACAAGTAGTGGCACTTCATTTTCGTCAAAAGCCTTTTCTCCAGCAGCTGCTGCAGGCAGACCGAAAACTAGCTGGCCTTGAACGGACCAGTCATCCTCTATGACGTCCTTGGGGAGTGCTTGCAGGATCAAGTCGTTGAAGTGTTGCAGATTAGCCCCAAACCCCAGTAGTTCGAGAGCAGTCCAAGTTGACAATTGGGCCGATCCCGACGAATGAGCAATCAACTCTGGGAAAATGTCTGCTCGGATAGGAAACCTTTCCTGCAATTCCTTGGTCTTGGAGTCTTTCACGAGGAATACGACGGTTCCAACCGCATCGTCTCTTGCGGCAAGTGGTTTGGCTTTGAATTTCTCTAGCGGAAGAGTTTGGTACACATGGTCCCAAACGCGCTTGTGGCTTTCGCCAGATAAAGCTAATGCGCGGTTTCCCTGCGAGTTGAAGCATGTGGGGGTGTGTTTGATAATATCTTGCACTATTTGTTGAACCTCCTTCAATTCGACCTTCTCCGGTAAGACGGGCTTTAGAGAATAAATTGTACGGCGAGAAGCGATCGCTTCCACGAATGAAGCAGCTTTAGATGACATGATAATGGGTTAAGCGTCCAAACACTTAGGTTGAGTTGATTACGGTGTATTGAAATGAAATTTACCTTCGCTTTTGGAGCATATTCTAACGCAGCCGCTCACCATTTATACCTGTTGAGCCAAGACATTGGTCCTCTATCAAGACCTTCAAAGACTGTGTCGCTGCCACTGTGTATATCCGTCACGAGTTACTAATGCTATCTTTTGTCATAATGAGTAAAAGTTTAGTAACATTGAGAGAAACGCTGAGACAATCGAGTTAACATAAAACACGTGATTTCCTCGAGACAATTCTCGCTTGATAGTGGAGGATACTTAGCCTCAAAGAACATGGATGCCGGAAAGGAGATATGCGGATGTTACAAATAACACTAATTAGTTAAGATGGGTTTAAAATGGATATTTGGTGGATAAATTCGTAATCAGGCTTGAAGGCATGGCGAAAACATGCAATTACTTAAAAGTATGATAATCTAGATGTCACGTTTAACGACGGTAGAGAGAGAGTGTGTGTGTGTGTGTGAGACATACTCAAATAGATGTGATAGTGGAGAGCTCAAACGGAAGTTTTGTGGCTGTCAGACTCTTCAGAATGTGCAGCCTTTTTGTTTGAGAAAGAAGATAGGAGTATTTGAAATCTGATACCTTTTACGCATTGTTTTTTGAATTCTTCCATTGGGTTAGAAGTCGAAAGGATTGGACCTCCGTTGAACGGACTTAAACAAAAGTAGTGGCTCACCTCATTCTCGGGACTTAACGACACTGTCCTCTGCTTTCCCAACTTTTATCTAGGACTCGACCAACTAACAACAATTGTCGTCACGTGATCTCTGGTCGCGACAGAATGTAGAAAAGTGATTCTTTTGTGATAGCTCTTCAGCGCTTTAAGATAGGTCGATCTACGACAAAATCCGCTTCCGTTACTGTTGTGAAAGCTATTCAAACCCTTCAACACATTTCATCGAACTCGAGAGATCAATATTCGTTCTCGTAAACAAGTTATAATGGCTAACAGTGAGCCTTCAGACCCAGCCAAGTGTTGGCTAATTAATTGTACATCAGTGACATTTCCCAGTTCATAAAATACTACCGTCGTTATCATTATAAAATACATGAATGACTGCTCTTTAAAGGCTTCATTTGACGAACCGTTACTCCTTTACTTTGTTTCACCCTCAAAAAGGTGTATTTGCGATTATGGAAATCAACAAAAGCGCACCTCTGGCACAAGTTGCTTGCTTGCGAAATTCGAATACTTAACCGAAACTGTCGTGTCTATGCTTGCCCACTTTTGTGTCTTCTTCTGTAGGCGTACCCTCAACTTCTTTTCTAGCACCAAAAGTTTCCAACTCTTCTAAGCCATCCAGAATTGCGAATATATTCCTGGTATTCGGCGTCCTCCTGCTTCACGAGATCTTCATCGAAAACCTTGCGGCCAACTTTCAAATCAATGTCGCTGGCTCTAATGAAAAGTTTCCAATCTCTTGTCCACAGCTTGTAACCGAAGTACAGCACCACCAAGATAGGTAACGCTAGGTAGTTTTCGAAGAAATTGTTAGCGTCCAATTTGGATGAGTCGATGGGTGCAATGGCCACCCAAAATTGACCAATCAACACACAAACCATGATGAAGGTAGCGTAGTATGAACCCGCCAAGCCAGTCTGCGACTTGTAACCGAGTTCTCCCAGGGATCTACCTTGAACTCGCAGCGCTTTTCTGAATCTGACGTGAGAGATGCAAATTGATATCCAAGTGAACAGCTGTGATAATCCTGAGATGGCTAATAGCCACGTAAACACTGTCTCTTCCTTTGGAGAAGCTGCAACAAATGAAATCAATCCAAAAATCGTAGAAATCACCATTGCCCTGATAGGTCTACCCTCGCGATCAACATAATCTAGCCATTTAGGAGCGTAGTTCTGATGCGCTAGAGACAGTAATAAGCGTGAGCTCGAGTAAAACGCGGAGTTACCAACCGAAAGAACAGACAACAAAATGACAGCATTAATAAAATGCGGAACAATCCTGATACCATGAGACGAGATTGCAATGACATAGGGAGAAGCATGGGTTGCAGATCCTCCAGAACCCATTAATTCATCAGAAGTGAATGGAACCAGAAAACCTACCAATATGATCGGAACCAAGAAAATAAGCACAATTCTGTACAAGACTTTTTTCGCAGCAGAGGGAATAGCACGTCTTGGGTTTGATTGCTCGGCAGCTGTCAGAGCAATAAACTCGGTAGCACCAAAAGCAAATGCAGCAGTTACCATTGTGGCAATAATACCCTTGAAATGATGGATTGGTTTCGTTCCGTAAAAGCTGCCTGGATCGTGCCAGTATTTGGCCCCAATGTAGCCGGAATTTCCAGCTCCACCACAATTGACGATAATCCCCAAAATGAAAAACCCAGTTATCATAAGCACTTTGCAAACGTTAAAGAAAAACTCCGCTTCTGCATACCCTCTGGCTCCAAATAAGTTGACCAGGATGATGAGCACGTAGAAGACAGCCACGAAGATGTCTGGGTTGACCGATGTGGTCCAGTATTTGATGGTGATCGATGCCGTAACCAGTTCAAGCGGGAAAACACACAGCCATTGCAGACAGTAAACCCACGCAACAGAAAAACCAAATGCTCGTTCCACCAGGATGGATGGATAGGCGTTGAAGTTGCCCGAGAGCGAACTGTACACCACAGCCAGCTCGCCGGCCGCTTGGATAATGCAATACAGACACGATCCCATAATGGCGTATCCAATCGCCAAACCTGCGGGACCACCGTTGTGGAGAGCTTTACCGTTACCCACCAGCATACCGGTACCTATCCCCGTGCCGAGTGATATCATCACCACATGTCTGGATTTTATAGTCTTTTTCAAGTTGTTTTGCGGAGGTTGGTCGGCGTCTACCCCGTATTCCTTGTCGAGGCCGTTGCCTGATTCATCTGCTCTCTTGAAAGATCTCTTGAAGCGCTGGAACGTGGTTCTAGGCTGATTGTCCGAAATTTCGTACTGGCTTTCCGGCAGTGACAGCTTCTCTTCACTATTGGCAGCCGCGCCGATTTCAAGCTTGTTAACACCTGACATATCGTTCGGGTTTCCTTCGCTGGGAGAGTTGAGGTGAGTTCCAAAGACTTTTTCAGAAAGACTCTTGAAAACACCCGCTTCATATAGGCGCAGAAATCGAATATCGAAAGTTTCCCCGATTAGTTTCGCGCCCCCAATATTTTGTAAAATTGACGGCACATCGGCATCGGATTTCGCATTTTCTCAAATTACAAAGAGCGAAACGTTGATCAAACAGAGATTTCTCCATTATCGGTGCACCTCTCCGGTCGTTCTCTCTCGAGTAGTTTCGACGATATGGATTTTAGAGCCCTTCTTTGCCTGTTGCATAGGTGATGTTTGCACAGCGCGAACGTGTTTCTCCGCACATAACGCCAATAAGCGCTTACTTGAGGAGAGGCTTCGGATGCTCTGTTGAAAGGTATCTGCGTTTGCGCGGCGCTGTTTCGCCAAAGCGCCGTAAGGCTCGAGGATCAGACCCCACGTCATTTTCTGGGGTCTTCGAGCGAAAGAGGCCTGCATGGAAGAAAAGAACAATAGATAAGCTCTGCGTCCGTCTGCGGCGCTATATCACGTGGCGTCTGTTTAGGTGGAAAGTGATCAACAATCTGGAATCTCTAAGCACGCACGATGAGGAGGATGCTATCCATAAAGTTCTGGATTCCTGGACGAGCAAATGTGGCGCATCGTAACTCCGATTTGCATCACAGTTTGAATGGTTGGTGGGGGCCTCGCAGAAGTTTTTCCTTTGTGTTTCTCTCTCTGTGCGAGTTGCTAGAGATTTTCGTGAGAGTTTCCCCAGCCACGGTATTCAAGTCTGCGCACAAAGCGGTTCGTCAACCTTCTGTCTCTAAAACTCCGGGATTCCTCAACCGCCCCACAATATTGAAAAATTTCAAATGTGCCCTCCTTGTTACGTATCGATGGACTGCTTTTAATCTAAACACATGCACGGTCGTCTTTTCAGCACCAGAAATACGACATACGCACACTCCACGACGAATGACGAATTCTGTCCTTTTCTTCAGCTTCCTCGTGTCTCATAACCTCAGCGTCAAAGATTTTCCTGTCCTTCACCAAGTCTATTTCACTCGCGGGAATCCACAACCGCCATTCGCGCTTCCACAGCTTGTAGCCCAAGTACAGTGCAATCAAAATAGGCATCGCCAGGTAGTTTTCGAAAAAATTATTGGCGTCAAGCTTGTTGGAGCCCACAGGCGATATGGCAACCCAGAACTGTGCAATCAAAATCGTCACGATCAAAATCATCGAGTAGTATGCACCCCATATTCCGGTCCATGGCACGTATCCCACCTCATCCAGGGATCTGCCCTGGGCCTTGAGCGCAGCTCTGAACCGGACATGAGACAAACAGATGGAAAACCATGTGAACAGCTCACTGAGCCCTGAAATGGCCAGCAACCAGGTAAAGACAGTCTCTTGTTTGGGAGATGCCGCTACAAACGACAATCCTCCGAAAATGCAACTGACTATGAGACATATAACCGGTCTACCTCTTCTGTCAACGTAATTCAGGAACTTGGGAGCAAAGTTCTGCTCAGACAACGACAGCATGATTCTAGAAGAGGAATGTAGAGCAGAGTTGGCGACAGAAAGTACCGACAACAAAATAACGGCGTTGATAAAGTGGGGGACCACTTTCACACCATGCGAGGCAACAGCAATCACGAACGGAGAGGCGTGTGTAGCGCTGCCCGAAGACCCTAGCAGCTCTTCGGAGTTCCAGGGCACCAAAAATCCCAGCAAGGCAGCAGTCATCAAGTAGATGCCCACAATACGGTACACCAGTTTTTTGGATGCGCTTCTGATGGATTTCTGCGGGTTGGAGTGTTCTGCAGCGGTCAACACGGCAAACTCTGCACCACCGTATGCAAATGCAGCATTGACTAGAACCGACATTAAGCCCTTGAACCTATTGATGTCGTTGTTGCCTCTGAAAGCGCCAGGATTGTGCCAGTAGCGCGCCCCGATGTACCCAGAGTTTCCTGCACCGCCACAATTGATTATGATACCGAGGATGAAGAATCCAGCGATCATCAGCACCTTGCAAGTGTTGAAAAAGAACTCTGCCTCAGCATATCCGGCAGAACCGATGAAATTGATGGACACGAGCACAACGTAGAAAATCACGACAAAGGCGTCGGGGTTGATTTTGTCGTTCCAGTATTTGATGGTCATCGACGCAGTGACCAGCTCTAGAGGAAGCACAGTGAGCCATTGCAAGCAGTAGACCCAAGCGACGGCAAATCCAAACGCCGGATCTACCAGTCGCGCTGGATAAGCATTGAAGCCGCCCGACAACGACGAATAGCCGATAGCCAGCTCGGACGCACTTTGGATAGAACAGTACAGCATGGTAGACACAATCGCATACCCAATAACCAGCGAAGCAGGCCCACCGTTGTGCAACGACTTACCGTTACCAACCAGCAAACCTGTGCCGATACCCGTGGCAAGCGACATCATCATGACATGTCTGGGACGGATGTTTTGCTTCAAAGCCTTGTGTTTTTCGCTTTCGTTGACCTGGTGGGCCCTTTCGTACTCGTCTTGTGCATCGCTATTGCCTGGAGTGCCGGGTTCGTGGGCGACAGGTCTTTTGAACGAGTCTACAACCCGATGAAAGACACCTTCTCTCGAAGGTAGCTCCTCCGAGTTTTCTTTGATCTCCTCTACACTGTTGAAGGACTCCAGCGGCGTCGTTTCCGACTGTTTGGTATTTTTCAGCTCGTAACTCATCCACCCAAAGTTTATGTCCTAGGCTGTGTGTGTGTGTGTGTCGCTCGTCCGCTGCAAGCTGGCCAATAACTCTGTATAGTGTGAAAAAGTTAACGGAGAGGCTCTATCGACAGGAACTGAAAAAAAAAATATGGGGAACTAACTCAGCCAAGTCTTACTCAACTTTGTCTTTGTTGTTTTCGCCTTTCGGGTATTTCACTTGGCAGCAATTGTTGATTTCCTCACGCCCCGCGCTGGCGCTCAGCTCGTCGTCGTTTTATACCCAATTTGCATCTCATCCGGGCAAGGCCTTTTAGTCACCAGAGTTTCGCTATTTGCGCGTTTACAACCAGGTCTGCAAAGGAAGGAGCCGACGCGCAACTGCACAGTTTTTTTTTTCTTGTGTCTAACACTGGCTGTAGCTCGCTTGTAAAGCGTCACACTCGTTTCCCAAAGAGAGACGTTAGAAATAAGTGGTGTGTGTTGAATTCGCTTCCGAGCAAACTGGTATGGCCTGTTACTAAGATGTATGGAAATAGTCTCGCATTGGCCACGGACGTTCTTCAGTTGTCTGATTTGGAATTCGGAAAGCAGTACGCATTTTCACGGCTCTAAAGATTCATTAAGAGCGAATACGGTTCTTACGGCGACAAAAATTCGATGTGTAAAATACGGCACTGCAGTCCAAAAAAAAAAGAGAGTTATCAGCCAAGCATCAGGGAATCCATCCAGTTTTTGACCGCCTCGTGCTAGAGAAAGAGAGAGAGAGAGAGAAAGTAAGAAAGTGATAGGTAAGAACGCTGCGTGTGACGTTTAAGAGCGGTGAACCCACCTGGAGAAACGACTAGATTTTTGACAACATGATTGGGTAGATGGCTCTTAAATTGGCACAAAATATTTGAAAAACAAACTGATGTCACGTGATGAACGAATGACGTCTTTATCCCGTGACTCGATTTTTGCTGTCTTGCTTATCTCCGGGTAACCCGTCTTCCCTGTTCTGTAGGCTAGCTGAAGTTTAACAGCCTGGAAAAATAGTAATATATTGTCACCAATAGTGGTTGAAAGGTCAAACATATATACTAAATGTCGTGTTATCTCGCCATTCAAGAGCTTATTTGTATAGCTTTCACTTGCCGTACATCCTTCGAGCCCCTGTAAACGCTTTTCTAAAAGTATGTCTGAACCCCAGCAAGAGACCAAGCCCGATATCAAGCCCGAAACGCACATCAATTTGAAGGTGTCCGATGGGTCGTCGGAGATTTTCTTCAAGATCAAGAGAACCACACCCTTGAGACGTCTGATGGAAGCATTTGCGAAAAGACAAGGCAAAGAAATGGACTCGCTGCGGTTCTTGTACGACGGTGTGAGGATCCAGGCCGACCAAACGCCCGAGGAACTTGACATGGAGGACAACGACATCATCGAAGCACACAGAGAGCAGATTGGCGGTGC
The DNA here is from genome assembly GCF_000938715.1 of Lachancea lanzarotensis. Lineage (NCBI taxonomy): Eukaryota > Fungi > Ascomycota > Saccharomycetes > Saccharomycetales > Saccharomycetaceae > Lachancea > Lachancea lanzarotensis. The sequence goes on from NW_019212889.1 coordinate 99,489, forward strand.
CCGTTAGGAACTCCAAGAATAAGACAAAACATTACGGTAGCGTGGTAAAGGACGCAGGTTTTTCGTCCACGGTTATGAGTGTATGTGTATAGATAGACATGTACTAATACTAAGAACGGAGAGACTGACACGAAACGAGAGAGAGAGAGAGAGAGAGAGAGAGAGAGAGAGAGAGAGAGAGAGAGAGAGAACTATACGTATTGGGTCGGCTATGTAGTTCTGGGTGATGTCCGTCTACGGTTGCATTCGACGGAAAAGCCTGTACAGAACGGTATGCTTTTGGACAAGTTCAGATATATCATCTAGTACGGTGTACTAAGTTGTGCATCTGTACACCAAGTTGCGTCAAAGGCCTTTGAGTCCTTACCTGTGGAACCATGTTCGTCCATGTTCATTTCCGCTCTTTTTCCTTGTAACACACTCCTCTGGATTAACAGAAAGACCTGTGATCAGACTCTCTTGACAAATCTAACCGTTCATAGTGCTATCGTTTGCGAAAACTGTGTATGTGTGGTAGTCGTTCATTTCCTTCAAGTTATTTACAAAGCCTTGGACAATTTAAACAATACTATAATCCACCAAGATCGGACCATTAGATGTTTCTCGAGCGAATGAAGTTCACTTTACCAGTCCCTTTAGGTACTGTTACATGGCTTTTGGCAAACAGTTTCTCACCTTCAGCACTTTACGCGTCACATCAATCATTAAACCTCTAGTTATGAATAAAAAAAAACGACGCGAAAGTGTAAAGGTGAAGGAACCATGTCCTGCCTCGAAAAAAACGTTCCATAGCCAGACTTTGTAAGGACGTAAAGCTTCATTGAGATCACAATTACTACTACATGCTGCCAAACGAGATCTTAGATAAACACCCTGATATCATAGAGCAAGAAATGCCTACCCGGGCTGGTTCGAACCTTCGGCCACCACTGGAGGCTGAATCAAGCTCTGGTTTTGACAGTGAAGACAGCTTTTCAGGCACTACTGGTACCAACAAGACGTTGTCTAGATTACCGAAGGCAAATCAAGGATGGATGGGAAAATCTTCCTTGCTGGTGTTTTTCGATATAACGATTGTAAATGGTAAGAAAACTGCACATTGCAAGCATTGCAGGAAACCTTACAAGGAAGGGGACTCCACGGGGAATATGAGCAAACACATTCGAGGCGTACATCCTGCAGCTTTCAAAGCCCACAAGGGAAAGGTGGTTAAGAACAAAGAATTGAATTTTGCCGCTAAAAAGAAGACGAAAACGCTTAGAATCTCTAAGGCAATTCAAAACGAGCATAAGAGAAACCGACACAACTTCACAACGGCTCTACTTGTTGTAGAAGGATTTTTGTCGCTAAGCATTGTGGAACAACCAACCTGGAGGTTTTTTGTGAAAAACGTACCAAACCAAACAGAAGCTCCCGTTCGGTCCAGAAACGCACTTGTGAGAAAGCTAAAGGCTTATTCCTCTATGTTGAACGATACGCTGTCCCTCAATCTCGGGGACACGCATCTTGTCAACATCCAGTTAGATGTCCGGACTGCAAGAGGTGGTGAATCCTATATGGGGATGTCGGTCTCTTTTGCACCTAATATGTGGAATAAAAAGCTATTGGACTGCATGGAAGATCACAGTCTTTTGCTGAACGATGCTGGGTTGGCTCAAAATACTCATCTGCTTGATTTTGTTTGCTTGGGACCTGAGACACGCGCCGGTCCAAATATCTTGGCGGTTTTCATGAAACTTTTGAAGAAGCATAACCTTACAGACAAAGTGGCTACAATTACCATGAACAGTGCCGAAAACAATGCCTCAATGTACCAGTCGTTCATTTGCTCGCTTGCCAAAGACGATGAACCTCTAGCGGGTCGTCTCATGGGCAAGGCCCGCTATATTCGAAGCGCAAGTCAGGTCATTGATTTGCAAGTTGAGGAAATACTCTCAGAGCTTTCTAAACATGAAGATTTTGCCGTTGCACTGCGAAGGATCAAGACGCTTGCGAAGGTTATGAGAGCCTGCTTTCGCATTCGCTACAAGTTGAGAGACGACAAGATTCCATTGATTCCGCTAGGAGCACCCACTAGCGGGACGTACGTTTGGCGTCAACTAAACTCATTCCTTGATAATTATAAGAAATACAAGACGTGGTTTGAGAAGCGGGACAAAATTGAGGATTCAGACATAATCGAGAAGCTTCGTGAGTACATTCATTACGACGAGGGAACTTTAGAGATGTTGAAATATCTCGTCCAGAGCCTTCAACTGCTGTATGATTCCTCATCAAAGCTACAAAGAGATTTCTGTAATCAGCTTTCGAATGGTGTGCCGTTTTACTACTTAGTAGACCATTTCTATTCTTATTGTGAAAATGCTCTTGAGGAGCGTCAAATCATTAAAAGCGGCTCAGGACCCGATTTTTCTTGTCTGAATGGGGTGGCAGAACTTCGTGGCGCCGATAAGCGACTTGTTTTGGAGGCTATTTTGACATCACGGGAAAGCTTCAACGAGCACTTGACTCGGGTCGAGCGGGACCCACTCTATTATGTGGCAGTGATACTGGATCCGGGTGCTAATACCGAAGCCCTTTTCAGAATGCTGTCACAGAAGGACGCCAAAGAAAGAATATCAGAAGCCTCTCTCTTTATCCAAAACTATTTCAAAGAATACGATGAATTTATTGATTTGCGAGCTTCAAGTCCTGTGGAAGAGCATGGCAGCGTTGAAAATAGAGACCTTTTATTTGACCAGGCAAATTTGCCTAAGGTTAGCTTTCCAAAGACTTCAGATAACACCGCAACAACAGAGAACCCAGAGTTCTTGGCAGAGTGGGCAGCCTATATGCAGGAAAATCCACTCAAAGAGAGGACCAAGGAAACCGCAATTGCTTGGTGGTATCAGCACCGATCGGACTATCCAAGGCTCTTCCCGCTTGCCATGTCCTTGTTTTATACCAAGCTCAGCGCATGCGAAGTGGATAGAACGTTCTCTTTGGCCGCAAAAATAACAAGAAAGGGAAGAGGCTGGCTTTCGTCGCGAAAATTCAGAACCTTGTTACTGTTGCGGGATAGGTTTGAAAAATTCGGTTTTTATGAAGGTGGTCCTATGCCAGTTGGTGATCTTTTCGAAGATGATGACCTGGACGACGACAACGATGACTACTATGTTGGCGAACCAGACCCTTTCGATCTCTGTGCTAGCTCGGATGAAGTTATGTATGACACAGATACAGATTCAGACGGTATGGGATCCGACGGGGATTAAGAAAGGGGAGTCACACAGATGTCGCGTAACTAATATAAGGACCTATGGGCATGGAAGTTTTAAGAGTTTCGAAAACGCGCTGGTCGCCAAAGAACCAGCTTTCTGATGTACAACAATTCAAATCTTGGATTGTCCGCGAAGAATCCCAGATAGATTTAAACTACGAGAAAGTAGCTAGTCTTGAAATGGTCAAGATGCTCGAGTAAGGTTATTGCAGCTTACGAAATGTGTAATATAATGATAAACATTGATAAAATGGGAGGCCAGTGTAGGTAAGGAATTTACTTGGCACTTAAAATAGATGAAATGACTTGGAAACTACTGACTTACTGAAACGATCAGTGTCATGCTAGCCGCTAATGGATAGAGCATTGCAGCGTGATTACAAGGTTTACGTCGCAATTGGTGATCATAGAAAGTATTGGTCACGTATATATCACGTGCGTAACTGTGTTTCCAGCAACTACACACTATTTCACTCTTTTCCCACCCCAAAACAACGTTCGATCCAGAAAGCAATCCATTTATTCTACCAAATAAGTCAATATCACTACTCTCTTGATATCCCTCACCAAGCGCCCATTCCACTAGCCTCTTTACGCGTTGCATCGCGTCGCGTCATCTCTTTTTAGAACTTACCAAGTAATTTCCCATATTACCATACAAAACACGAAAAAATTAACAATAGAACTGGCCCAGTACCCATTCTTACCTCATTAAGGAACTTTATCTGAGAACGATAGCTCTGGAGAATGGGGCGACACACACCAAAACGCGTCTTGGTAAACTTTCGAGAAAATAACACGAAAGCCACTCACTTAAGCAACAACGGCATCAAAACACCATCGCTAATACCAAAAAAAGCTGTTCTCGTTTTCGTTCCAACCTCTTGCTTAACCTCTCTGCAACGTCGATTGACAAAAAAATCATCCAAGACTGACGGCGAAAACCAGCTCACAAACCTTTTCGAGGGACCTAACATTCATTTTGACGAGGAGTAACGTTGTTTTCACAAGACAAGGCAATGTCAGCACACTCGAGGCAAAATTCTGTGGTGCAAACTGCACAAACTACGGTGAAAGGCGACAAAATCGGGCCTTGGAAACTGGGAGCCACCTTGGGAGCAGGGAGTACAGGTAAAGTGCTTATGGCGCAGCATGAATCCACGGGCCAGCAAGCGGCGGTCAAAATAGTGTCCAAGTCGATTTTCGGTGCGCAAACCAGTAACAACTCGTCCACAGTTGTGGGATCGTCAGATCCGGACGTGCTACCTTACGGAATCGAGCGCGAAATCATTATCATGAAACTACTAAACCATCCAAACGTTCTTCGACTCTACGACGTGTGGGAGACCAATTCGAGTCTGTACATGGTTCTCGAGTATGTGGAAAAGGGCGAATTATTCAATCTTTTGGTGGATCGGGGTCCGCTACCTGAAAACGAAGCTATTCGGTTTTTCCGCCAGATCATCATCGGGATTTCATATTGCCACGCCTTGGGAATAGTTCACAGAGATCTTAAACCAGAAAATCTGCTGCTGGACCACAAATTCAATATCAAGATCGCGGATTTCGGTATGGCCGCTCTAGAGAGCAAAGATAAACTTCTAGAAACGTCGTGTGGCTCTCCGCACTACGCTGCGCCTGAAATCGTGTCTGGTCTTCCCTACCATGGTTTTGAAAGCGACGTGTGGTCTTGCGGTGTCATTTTGTTCGCCCTTCTCACTGGAAGACTTCCCTTCGACGAAGAAGACGGCAACATTAGAAATTTATTGCTGAAAGTTCAAAGCGGTCGCTTTGAAATGCCAGACACTAACGAAATCTCGCCCGAGGCCCAAGATCTCATTTCCAAGATCCTCACGGTGGATCCCGCAGACAGGATTAAGGCGCGCAGTATTCTCAAACATCCACTTCTGCAGAAATACCCAAGTATCAAAGATTCCAAGAGTATTCGAAACCTACCCCGTGAAGACACGTATTTGAATCCTCTAGATGACGTTAACGGAACCATTGATGATGCCATTATTCAAAATCTAGTTGTTTTGTGGCATGGACGCAGGAAAGATGATATCGTTTCCAAGCTAAGAGAACCTGGCGCTAATCTGGAAAAAACTTTCTACGCCCTTTTGCATAGTTTCAAAACAGATGGTCAACAAAACCAGGAACGTCGATCTCATATAAAGCAGACGTCCTCTCCAAAGAAAAGCGGAATTACAAAGTCGACATCGCGGAAATCAATCAACAATTCTTTGACGCCTAAAAGAAAATCCAAGGGACCTATTATTAGCGCTTCATCGTCACATAAAAGACCTGTTTCTTTCAACAGGCTTCCCGGCCCTTCTAGTGCGAATGCTGAAAACAAGTCGCCTACTGCGAGCAAGTCGAACGCTGTTAACCTTTCGTCAAACAAAAGAACGTCGGCACTAATAAATACCGGCTCGCCAACACCCGCCAATAAGAGGTCATCTTATAATGGCCTCAATGGAACCGCGCCTCCGATCCCAGTGGACATGCTTAAGGACTACAACAAGTCTAATTCTAAAGCGGCGAAGAGGTCGTCACGTTCGAGTAAGAGATTATCTTTCTTGCCTGGAAGTGGTAAGCGTGGCTCCATGACCTCAAAGTTGATTGCTACTTTTGCGAAGATCTCGGAAGATGACGACTGGGAATACATCGAGAAAGAGACTAAAAGGACAAGCGCTGACTTTGCAACCTTATGTGATCAAATATTCGAACATGAAAAGCACGAGCAGATCAGGAGAGAGAAGGAAGAACTAGAAAGACGTGTAAGAGAAGCAAAAGAACAAGAAGAAAGAGAAAGAAGACAGCGTGCTGAGGAGGAGAGAAAGAAACAAGAAGAAGAGGAGATGAGGCGAAGACAGGCAGAAGAAGAGAATGCTTTGAGACAAAAGCAAGCGCTGGAACAGATTGATCGTGAAATGAAGATTATCAAAACAAATTTTGAAGGCAAGAATGATGCTGTTGGGACACAGAATAGATCGGTTTCTGCTCCGGCTGCAAACGTACTAAAAATAGATAAGCGTGGTTCCATAATAGGATTGGAGAACGATATTCAAGAACTTCTTGATAAGAGAACGTATTCTCTTCAAACACGGCCAGTTTCTCGCCTAGATCCAGGTATATTTGCGGACTCTGAATTGTCGCAGGCCGAAACAGAAACCCGTGCAAGAGATCTCAACACCGAAAAGACAATTCTCGAGACAATTCGAAGATCGAAGTTTTTGGGCTCTTCGTTTGATATTAGCAAGGAGCTGGCGAGAGACAAACGGCTCAGAGAAGAAAAGAGGTTCTCTGCGTCCAAAGAACCTGACGTTCAGGATCGTATAGTCTCCAATGCTACTGTCACCTCTAACACAAACACCGGTTATCAATCTCAAACTCTTCCAAAAAATGCAACCGCGATGGCACCACTCAAGGACAAGCCTACTGAGAACCCCCGTAAGATTTCGGAGATCCAGGTCCCACAATTCACAAGACGGTCACGCCATTTCACAGCATCAAATAAAAGGCTTTCCGTACTTTCGATGTATTCGACGAAAACGTCTTTCACTAACTTAGCGGATCATCTGAAGAGTAACGGAGACCTTCATTCCATCCATGGTAGCCCACCGTCGTCCTCGAGGGTTGATCCTGAGGCGGAGTTTTTATTTGAGAATGTCGACAGCGAGGGTAAAGACACAGCAGAAACATCTGCAGATAGCCGATTGTACGAGGTCCCTGAAACCTCGAAAGCAGACACTCGTCAACCTGTCAAGCTTAACTTTGCCGATCGTTTTAACGATTCCGTACCTCCAAACAAACGGGTCATTGATGAGTCGACCACAGTAAAGCTGCCCGCTTTGCCTCCTCTGAGTGGACAAAAGTCTAATGGCATGACAGGTCTCGGTCTATATCAAGCGCCTTCTGATGCGACGGCAGAGGAGCCAAATGAGCGGATGACATCTTCGGCGCCATCGAAAAAGGTGACGTCAATGGTGCCATCTCAACTCGAACACACAGAACAAACGCCACCGAAACTCATCTCTGATGGAAGCGAGGAGCCCAAGGATAAAGAAGCAACGAAGAAAAAACCCGAGGCTGGTAGACGACCTCTTGAAGACATAACCCCGGCAGCCACTAAGAAGTCGAATAAATCTTTTTTCCGCAAGTTTTCCTCGAAATCCCACGACGACAAGAAAAGCCGGAGCTATGATGCCGTTCTGCACACTGTCATAGACGAGACACAGATGTTCAACGCTTTGAGCAAGCTATTAGTGGCGTGGAAAGAATATGGCTTGAAAGACGTCAAGGCATTATCCTCAGAAAAGAAAATAAAGGGTAAGCTGAGTAGCGATAACATGTTTTCGCTGCGCTCAACCCTGTTTGAAATTTCGATTTTGCCAAGCAATAAGTCACCAGGGTCTGACATTGGCTTTGAGAAGCTATCGGGGTCGGGAAAGACCTTCAGAAAGCTTCTGCATGAAATTGAAAAGATTTTGGAGTCCAAAAAAGCCTTAGCGTAGCCCTGAGTATGACGCATGATCTGTGCGGTTGAAACCTAGATGCTTTACTGTCACAATTCAGACAATTATCAACCAACTCAAGAACGCATTCCTGCACTTTCGAATGCGAACGAAATAACTATATCAAAGAGAGAGAGATATATATATATATATATGTACTATAAAATAAGTTTCCAGTTATCATTTCAAATCATAAGCTGATACACAACCCTACGGTATGCAAATCAAAAGTCCAGCGGGCGCGGTATCACCATAGCTTCACCACTGAAGTCCAAAAAATGTCTGAGCAAAAATAAAAGAACAGTGACCACATCCTTGGTTTGAACACACAATGATTTTCTCACAACTCACTTGTTAACTAAATAGACGATACTCTACCCCCCCTCCAACATCTTGCCTCTTCTCGAAGTGCGATACTAAAATAAAAAAGTGATATTGGAGGTAATATATACGAACATGATCCATATGGTTAAATTTGACATTTCAATGACAACACCAAAGAAACTCCGAAGTTGGCTAAGCCGAAAGGATGGTCCTACCGCTGCTTGTGGCGACATGTATAGCTTTCATGTTTGATGTTTGCAGTTCGAAAACTATCATTCATGAACTGAACATTTCCAGGATAACATCGCCCACGGGGAAGCAGTTAATTTCACTTAACGGAGCGGCCAATTCCCTGGGTCCAGTATTCCGCGTCCAGGCTGGCGATTCCCTGAATCTTCTGGTGAATAACGATATCTGTGAAGATCAAGATTTGCCAGTATATGGAGAAGACTATTGTAATACGTCGATTCATTTCCACGGCCTGGTGCTGGAAAATGAAGCTGGCGGCAAACTGGGAGCATTGTACGATGGTGTACCTGGTGTTACACAGCGTAGTATCCCGCCACAGATGTCCTTTTGGTATAACTTCACAATTCCAGCTTCTTTGGAGGGAGGAACGTATTGGTTTCACTCGCATTCTTCGGTGCAATACGGCGATGGTCTTCGAGGAATCTTTTTGGTTGACTCATCAAAAAGAGACGAGTATCTTAAACGAGTTGTTGCTAAGTTGGATTCAGATGGTACTGCCGGCGAATTGCTGACAGATCTACCGGAAAACGGGAGTTCCAAAAAGATCCATGAGGAAGTTCTGGCAGTTTCTGATTGGTACAGTAAATCTAGCGTGGACATTTTGAAAGAAGTCATGAGCCCAACAGGAGGACCGGATCCTCGCGTGGAAGGATCTACGCTCAATGGTGATCAAAACTCTGTAAACTTTCCAATAGATGCAGAAGTCGAGTACGTCGCCTTGAGAATTATAAACGTCGGAATGAGCGGTACGAATGTCCTGCACGTGGAAGGTCTACGACTATGTGTTGTAGAAACCGATGGAGTGTTAACTAAGCCCTACATGATCGACACATTATCCATAGCAGTTGGTCAGAGATTTACGGTCTTGGTCAAAGTCAATAAGGAAACGTCCAGTGCTCGTATCATACATGGTTGCGGAAAAATGATGGGATATATCACCAAAACGCATTGGCTGACGCGGCCAGGAGTCGATCCTGGTAGCTCATTCCAAGGAAACATGCGGTCTCTGCCCGGTTTGGACAAAAGTGAAAGATATAGAGATTTTGTTCCTAGAAATGGAGACTTACTTCCGGCCCCTGCACAACAGATTTCACTGGACTACGCGTACGAAAGCGATTTGAAGGAAACGTATCAGACAGGAATGTATGCTGTCAACGGTGACACGATGCCGGAGTTTATTCCGGATGGAGTATTGTTAGAGGGTGATCGAGGTATAAGAAAACCAATTGAATTATCTACTAATCAAGTGGTAGAGATAGCCATAAATGCTATAGACCATATGACGCACCCTTGGCACATGCATGGGCATACCTTTCAAGTCATATCAGTGGGACGCGGCCACGACGGTCCGTTGTATTATGATAACCCAGGAAGCACTGCAATGCGTCGGTATCTCGACGATGTAGACGCATGGGAGGGGAAAGTTCCCATGACGCGTGATACGATAAACATTCCCGGGAATTCATACGCGGTAATTCGGTTCAACGCAAGTAACCCGGGGTTTTGGCTTCTGCACTGTCATGTGGAATGGCACATGGCCAAAGGTTTGGGTGTGATTTTGGCCGAAGGAGACGCAAAAGTGGACGCTGTTGTCAGCGCTTTCAAGACATTCCAGCCGCCAGAAATATCAAGTGCCAGCGAGGCTCAGGCTACCACGGAAGTTACAGCTTCTCCCACTGAAAGTACCACGTTAGATTCATCTCAAAACGTACAGCTGCAGTCACAACAAAAGGGTTCCAAAGCGAAAGTTCTGGTTATTTACGTCGCTATCATGTGCATTTTCAATGCAGGGATTGGGCTCTTCTTTTTCCCGCGACGCTAGAGCAAATCAAAGCTAATTGATAGAATGGAGCTAAAAAGAGGTTTATACATAGATAGGCAAGAAACAGTATGTTTATGGTTTGAAATAGGCGCTGGGGTGTTGAGAGAATATCGAACCTTGAGAGCATGGCCTTAGGCTTTTGAGTTTACATGTTTTTTAGGTAAAAGATGACATTGGTAATGTCAATACAGTGGGAGAGGCTCTTGACGGAAAAAACAACAAAAACAAAGACAAAGAAAACAGTGGGAGGGGGAATGGAAACACAAACGATAGGCTAGAATTTCTGGTTTGGACAGGACTGATTATCATCTAAATGAGGCTAACCGGAGAAGTGATCCATGACACGGAAAGATATGCTTACTCAACACAAACCACGTGACTCAGTGCGACATATTAGTAAAAAAGTGATCATCGTTTTCTCCAGATGATAGTTGGGTTTCAAAGCAGAAGGACAAGGGTGCTACGACGACAAAAAAGGCGGTGTCCAATACAGTAAATATCCAACACCGTGCACAGAATTACGAACCCATGTCTTGTTTCTTCCAGACCAGAATGTCGTCACCATCAAACAATTTGGCCAAAACCCAAATTAGTCGAGACCCTGTTGCCCGGTCAAATATAGCCAAAATTAAAAAATAAAATGCCGAGAAAACCCAGCGACACACTTATCTCCCACTAAGAAATCCAACACCATCACTCGCTTTCTCCTTGTTTCCCAAACAATTTCAAAAGTTTCCAAAAATTAATTTCGTGACACTCACGGACACACGTATAATAAGGCCTCAAAAGAAAGTCAAAAGTTTCCCTTCTCTAAATTCTCCTGCAAAAAGGTATTCCCTCCAGACGTCTCCTAAAATCTCCTAGTCTTCCATCGCCAACGTTCTCACTCCATCCAAGTGTCTACCTAACGTTCCTTAATATGGTGTGCCCCACGCTTTCTTTCGGACAAGTGACACATTCGTCTGTTATGACTTCTCCGCGCCTAAACAAGGGGCGACGCATTTTATATTTTTCGGGGCCACCTATATAAAGCCAAGGTATTCTATGACATAGAAATGGGTATCCGCCAACCACAGTTTGCTACCATACAAAAGCACAAGAAAAGAGGCCTTGGAACTAATCAGAGACCTCACGACTAAACCTTTTGTTCGAGCTGTTTGGAAAGGCGATATACGAGACGTTGATAGAGAGCTAGACTGTGTGGGTTTTTTTACAGCAAAAGAAAATTGGCGAAATTCGACTCAATAAGACACGAGAAAAGTGTGAAACCGGTGGATTGGACAAAAAGTTGTGATAGAAGAGGAAAGGAGATTTAAACAGGGCGATTCAAAGCCAGGGACAACAAGATTGCAGATCGCTCAATTTTTCATTTTACCATTTTTTTTTTCAGTCGCATATGAGTAGCATGGAAGACAAACGTATCGAGCTCAACGCGGATTTGCCGTCGATAAACAGCACGACGAGCATTTCGGATAATTTGGCGCTCCGCAATTATTACGACAAACTCCTTTTCAAAAATAGCAGTGGCAAGTCATTGACGGATCTGCCACGCCAGGCAATGCCCCGAGCTCCGGCAGAACACCCAGAAACGCGGAATGTGGATTTCATCAGCGGGCTGAGCTTTGGCGCGAGAAGTGGCGGTGGTGGCTTGGTTCAGCAGCAGCCACCGTTACAACAACAACAACAACAGCAGCAGCGGCAAGTACCACTACAACAACAGCAAATACCGCCACAACATCAACAACACTTACAACAGGAGCAAAAACAAAGTCCGCACTCTGTTTTCCGTGCGGTGCAAATGACGCCGTCCAATTCTGAACCTTGGAGTATGGTGCCTGGGTTCCAATTCGGCGAAGAACGCGCCAATTTGCAGGCTATTACATCTCAATTCAATAAGCCAGTACCCTTCGTTTCGACTCATCTGACCCCTCAGGTGCCGCCCCCAATGGCTCCTGGGGCTCCGATAACCGCTTCAGTCGGGGCTGCCAACTCTCGCAACAACAGCGTCGGTTCTTCTGGCTCTTCTGGTTCCACAATGCTTGCTTCTCCTACAAGTTACTACGCAGCATTAACGCAACAACCCACGAATCGCATGGGAGCTTTGTCTCCAAGTAGCGCGGGAACCATACCATTCCAAGCGTTCGACCAACAAACTCAAGTTCTACCTCTCATGCATCAAACTGCCCATCAGTTTTTGCAGCCGCATCAACAGTTTAACGCGGATCGCAGATCTTCTTACATTGCGGATACCCTTATCCACAGCCCCATGAACTCTGATCCCAATACTATGCTACCGTCACAATTGGACCGCCTATACACATCTGCAAATGTGACAAACAATCGCTACCTTCAGGCACCTGGGAAAAGACAATCAGTGCCAAAGATAAATTATAGATCTGGAGAGCCTTTCAATACCGTAGCTGCCACTGTGGGTCAGCAAAATGGCTCACACCATCTAGACAACGGGCTGGAACTAGTTAAGGGTCAAGTGGTGGCTTCCTCAGAACTCAAAGCCTTGTACCGCGATTGCGGGAAAAATTATTTTTCGAGCAACGAGGCTTGCGAGTTTCTTGACAACATTGATGATTGCTTGTCTGGTTCGAACACTTCTGACTTGGCATCCAACATCACCAAGTTTCTAACTTTTTTGAAAAGCTCCAACTTGAACTACAATCCTCAATCGGATGCATTCGTTTCGAGTAATGAAACTAGGAGAAACAGCAGCACGAGTGCTTATCTGCACTACAAACCGTTGGTTTTGGTTGCTTTGAAGAATGGTAAGCTTGAGCTGCTCTCCATTTCGCACGCAACTAATTTAGCCATGGAGCGGGAGGACCTGGTTGTGATAGATGGGGATCGCGGCAAAGACCTGGCTGTAGTGATCAACCCTCATGTGGAACTGGATCTCGCGCTATTCATAAATTTTCTGAAAAAGAAAATCCATTTCGACTCGTTGATCACCAACAGAGATCAGCACTTCCCCAACCGAGACTTTGTCAGGGCCCTTGTTGATACCATTCAGGGTCACACTGATGAGTTGAACTCTAAGCTGTACGATGTTATCGAGCTTACGCAATTGATAATTCCTTCGAAGCAAGTTTTACGCTTTGCCACATCTTGGGAAGTCACAACCAATCTGCACAATAAATTCCAGGACGAACTAAAAGCGCTGCATATTGCTCAATTGAAGTTGAACTCTTTAAACAGCGGATTATCACACCATCAACATCAGCAGCCACGCTCTAACTTGAACATTAAGATATTAAACGCTGAGTTTCAATTTGACCGAAAGAAACTGACTTTCTATTATGTGTGCCAAGAAAGAAATGATTTTAGGGAGCTAATCAAGGAGCTTTTCAAATTCTACAAGACCAGAATTTGGCTGTGCGCCATACCAAACAATTTGGACATTGAGTCCAAGTACTATGATAAACAATTGAAAGAAATCAAAATGTATCAGGCCATGATGCAGCACTTTACCGGAGAGGACACATTGGATAATGGCCCGGGATCTGGGTTTATTGTTGCGCCGGCGCTGAACTCGATTTCGCTGGATAATTTTCAAATTGGGGTTTACAAGGAACTTGTCAATGATTTATTCGCTATTCGCCCATAGATAGAGAGCGGGTGACAATCAACTTTTTCTTTTATGACAGTCCTTATTAGAATGGGATTTTACTGGTTATCGATATAGTATAAATTTATGAATAGAGTTTTACCACATAAATGACGAATCGCAGTTTGTCGTGTAAAGACAGGTGATGGGGATAATTCCATGGGTTGACTTAGAAATTCATTTCTGTTGTGGCTTATTTCATATATATGGGTTCGTTGCAATAAATCTTGAAGCGATGATTCTTTCTCAGATGAGACAAACCTGTCTTACTTGTTCTCAGCGTGGAAGAAGTTAGCGGCGATCAATTGGAGGTGATTTTCGGTGGCCCACTTATCAGCTCCGGTAGCAGGAGTGCCAAATCCCCAGTTTGGTCTGTCAACGATTTTCGTGAAGGAAGAGGAGTCTCCAGGTTGTTTGTACAGCAAGAACACGTAGCGGTGCTTACCGGTTCCGCTGGGAGGAGCAGGACCTAGATACTCGAGAAAAGTCTTACCGTTCGTCAATTGCGACGCCACAAAGTCAGGAACTGGCGAGCTGGTGCCATGTTGGTACTCGAAGGGCAGTCTGATGTCCGTTTCGACGTAGTGGGCGTACTCGCTCCATTTCTTATCATGTCTTGAAGGGGCATCTGGGTCTGTGATGACCAACGTGAACAAATCTGAGTCTTTGATCTTAAATTCTGACTTTGGGTCCAAAGTGAAGTGAATTTTGGGCTTGAGCTGGGTCTCGTCCACGGTCAATGTATTTCCCATCGCTACAGGCGCACTAGCTGAGTATTCAGCGGCCAAAAGACCCCAGGGCTTAAAATCGCTGCTCTTCACAACGTCTGGGATGATCTCGTGGGTGTGAAGCGCATCGTTGGCTACTTTTGAGATGTCTAGAGCGTAATTCATAACGAGATGTGATTGGATGGTAGTTGATGGTAATATCTGGTGAAGAACACAAGATTGAGCCAGAAAATTTGGTTCCTGAGGAGTTGTTCTTCCCGAAGAATGGCTTTCCTCCCTTAACGTTTTATATATGAAGATATGTTAACCGTACAGAGAGATAACCGGATCTTCGTTTGCTAATAGGGGACATCAACCAGTACGAGGTAACATAATGCTTGTATAGTGTAACAGTATCACGTTGATGGATTTTTGAAAGCTACCAAAGTGTATAAGGAGACAGTTGTAGTATTTGATTTTATTCTAGTCGAATTCAAGTTGGGTCAATTGTGATGGGTATCACTGGACTCACCTACAATTTGTTTTGAGTTCTTCAACAAGATACTTGTATCAAGTCTAATCACGTGATAGCCGCATGACTATATATTACGTAATCATAAACGTGACATTCACACTTGCAACTAATATCACATGACTTTAGTATGAAAAAGTTACATTACGTAATCAAAAAATAGAAGCACGTGACGCTCGAAGATAATTACGTAATCATGGAAATTTGGGCGGTGTGTACTCATCACTAGAGACGAGGTGTCTTTCCACTCTCGGGACTTTCCCATACTGTACTCTCTCTGTATACAAATTATATCACATTACCAAGAAGTAATAGGAACCATAATGATGATGATGAGTTCATCTCGAAAGCGGCCACATCCATTGTCTGTTTCTTAATAACATAAAACCCACCTCGTTCTACTGGACATGCAATCTCAAACATGTCAGTCCGCATAAAACAGCTGGTTTCTTATGCAGCGGGGTTTACAATGCTGTATGCCGCATGTGCCTCGACAATGGGTATCTTTGCATGGTCCGAGCTGTTTTTACATCCACGACTGTCCAAACAGTTCCGCACAGATGACCCCACGATAAACAAGACGTATGTTCCGAAAGAAACAGTCACCGGTTTGCAATGTTTGGTAATTGCGTTCCCACTGCCTTTGCTAGTGCTCACTTGGTGGTGTCTCGTAGAAAGCGACTCGAGTGTTCAACATCGATATTTAGCACGTTCTCAATTGGGTGTCGCCAAACCAGACTGGTTACCAGCGAAACTACATCTTTACCATGCCAGCTGTGTGGCTCTTTTGCTGATCTTGGGGATAAATGGCGTTTTAACCAACGGTTTCAAACTAATCATTTCGAACGCGAGGCCGGACTTCATCGCTAGATGCCAGCCGCAAGATTCAAACGCTTTGTATGTGTCATTTGATCAATGTACGCAAACCAATCGTTGGATTTTGTACGAGGGGCTCAAAAGTACCCCTAGCGGCCACTCGAGTTTCGCAGCAGCAGGACTGGGATTCTTGTATTTATGGCAAGTACGACACACGCGGGTGTCCAAATGGAGACATCTGTGGTGTCCCATATTATGTCTTGTGGTGATGGTATCGAGGGTGATCGATCATAGACACCATTGGTATGATGTTATAGCTGGGTGTGCATTGGGTCTAAGCGTGTGTGCACTGGTCTGGCGCAGTCTATTGCGGGAAGAAGCTCCTCAGATATTACCTGTCTGAGCAGAAAAAAAAAGGTAGCAGGTATGGCACGTTTCGAGAGCGGTTAAGCTCGATGAAAAGGTTACCAGGCTGCTCCCATCGTTACGATTACATGTGGACAAACCAGTTCAAAATCACTTTGAACTATTCTGACGTGATCCGTTTTTCTACCAAGACATTTGCAAGACGAGCGCGGATGTTGAACAGCAAGAAAGACCTCGGAATTCTCAACTTATAAACCTTCTAAAATATTGAATGATTTTTTATACTTTTACATCATTGAAGAGCAAGCTGACGTTCTCAATGGGGATCTCAGTAATCAACAACTTTGGCGAGGTGTCATGATTGAACGAAAAGTGAAGATGCCACGGAAATACCACAATACGCTGTCTATTCCTCTATTTCGTTCAACACGTCCAAGCACTGATATGTATCATTGATTATCAGCGGTGTCGCTTTATAGACTCTCTGTTCTTGTCCAATCGAGAGTCTTCACGAGTACTTTGTTGACGAGTACATTAGATTTTAAATGAAACCCAAATGAGCGGGTATTCTCCTTTGTAAGAGACATCAAGACAGAAAATCTGTTAAAGGAGCCGACAAGAAGCGCTTGGGATGTACGAGAAAGACTCAATCACACCAGACACTTTGATCTGATGTGTCTGATCGAAACTGGAGCTGTTTGTTGTTTTCTGGAGACAAGATGGAAGGCCTTAAGACAATAAACATTTTGAACGTTTTTGAGCTACACTTTAATGTTTTTAGCTTGACTACTAAGTGCCTCTAGTGTACAATTCGGTTCTATTTCGGGAACAACGCCTCCCTTCCCACACTACTCATGCTTCTGGACTAATAGCATGCTGGAACATGAAAAGTCGCACGAAATCAAGGAAAACTTATGTGCCACTTCCATATGGTTTCCTAAAAGTCCAAATCAAGCTCTCAGTGGATGTCCCTACATGCTTGTGACAACCGAAAAGCTTGTCCACACGCCGAAATCACGCGACAAGCACGATCCAAGAAACATTTTTCCGTCAAGTTCCAAGAGCTGCCTCACACACTGCCCCACCCAGCTCCTCCACCTACACCACCCCTAGCGTTCTCTTCAGCATATTTCTCACCCCCTCCAGTGTCTCACACAGCGTTTAACACCGCCTTCCACCCAATCACTTTCTTTCTTAAAAACTCAAGGAAAAAGCGCCAGAAAAGGAAACTTCCCAGCTGTTGTACGAGAGCCCTCTTTGGGACATCAATGGTACTGGCTGCTCCCTCCTCTCTCAGTAGCTCGTTAGTCCCCACGTCGTTGAGTGGGTAACATCATACATCCGCATTTGCAACTGTGCCCGCATTTCATGTGACCCTCCACGCCCTGTGGCTTCACCCACGAGATCACCCACCTTAAACGGCGAACGGTGGTAAAAGTACTTCGCCAAGCTGGGCGAAACTAACATCTAGGATGGCACTCCAGCAAGGTGTGGCTGGGCTGGGCTCTAGTGAAAGGGCTTGATCGACAAGGCATGTGAAAAACCGTAGGGAAAAGAATCAAACACACACGCCGTTCGAGGAAAAGATTTCGGCTATAAAAACGGGAAGAAAGGACAACTACGTTGCAGATGGCGAATTCATCAGCGATTCTAACGCAAAGTCAAGTTGTTCAAGCTTTACAGTCACAGCACTTCCATTGCTCAACTATACTGAAAAACTAATAAAAAAATGGCCAAGACTTTTTTGTTCACCAGTGAATCCGTTGGCGAAGGCCACCCAGACAAGATCTGTGACCAAGTTTCCGATGCTATCTTGGACGCTTGTTTGCGTGAAGACCCATTGTCTAAGGTTGCTTGTGAAACCGCTGCCAAGACCGGTATGATTATGGTTTTCGGTGAAATCACCACCAAGGCCCAATTGGACTACCAAAAAATTGTCAGAGACACTATCAAACACATTGGTTACGACTCTTCAGAAAAGGGTTTCGACTACAAGACCTGTAACGTGCTAGTCGCTATCGAGCAGCAATCCCCAGACATCGCTCAAGGTCTACACTACGAACAGGCCATCGAAGAATTGGGAGCTGGTGACCAGGGTATCATGTTCGGTTATGCCACCGATGAAACCCCAGAGTTGCTTCCATTGACCATCTTGTTGGCCCACAAGCTCAACCTTGCCTTGGCTGATGCCCGTAGAGACGGTTCTTTGCCTTGGGTCAGACCAGACACCAAGACCCAAGTTACCGTCGAGTACAAGGAAGAAAACGGCCGTTGGGTGCCTTTGAGAATCGACACTGTTGTCGTCTCTTTGCAACACGCCGAAGAAATCTCCACTGAGGACCTAAGAAAGGACGTCCAAAAGCACATTGTCGAAAAAGTGTGTCCCGCTGACATGTTGGATGAAAACACCAAATACTACATCCAGCCCTCCGGTAGATTTGTCATTGGTGGTCCTCAGGGTGACGCCGGTTTGACCGGTAGAAAGATTATCGTTGACGCTTACGGTGGTGCCTCTGCTGTCGGCGGTGGTGCCTTCTCCGGTAAGGACTACTCCAAGGTGGACCGTTCTGCTGCTTACGCTGCCAGATGGGTTGCCAAGTCTTTGGTCAACGCTGGTCTATGTAAGAGAATCCAAGTGCAATTCTCTTACGCCATTGGTATTGCCGAGCCATTGTCGCTCCACGTCGACACCTACGGTACCGCCACAAAATCCGATGACGAAATCATCGCCATCATCAAGAAGAACTTTGACTTGAGACCTGGTGTCTTGGTCAGAGAATTGGATTTGGCTAGACCAATCTACTTCCCAACCGCTTCTTACGGTCACTTCACCAACCAGGAGTACCCATGGGAAAAGCCTAAGGAGTTGAAGTTGTAAGAGGCTTATAAGAACTCCGCCAAAAACCGTGTTTAACCCCTCTCCGAGTCCCTAATATGCTCAACTCGTATTTGGGATTGTTCATATTTTTATGACAGCTGAGTGGTGTGTGTGAAGCGGTTATCATATCGTCCCAGCCATCTCCTTCCTGTAGAATACGCTTGTCTTCAGACCGTCATACCGATCTGAATGTTATTTGCATCTCTGTTTCTGTTTAGGCGCATTGTCACTTCTATATAGACTATATCCCACTTAATGAGTCCCTCAACGGACAGAACTGATAAATTTTAAAATAGTTTGTGATCGTCGTATATCATTCTAGTTTCTCCAGTTGTTGGAGAGCTTCCGTCAATTCGCGTTTTGCAGTCTTGAGATCTTCGTAATTCAAAGCACTGATAGCGAATCTCGCTCTTTTTTGGATCGCTGCAATTTGGTCTTCTCTGTTCCATGCAGATTTGAGGTCATTGGGTTTGAAACGAACCGGTTCTTGTGATACAATTGTGGGCTGTACCGCTTGTTCGGGGTGACTAGTGGTTTCGTCGTCATCTAGAAAAACTGGGGGCTGGTCAATTCCTGTGGGAGCCTGCGGCAGCTGCAGTTCAGGCTCAGAGCTGTCATCTGGTGAGGCAGGTTCCGCGTCTAGTTCCCGCATTTTGCGGATCAATTCGTCCGTTTCCATGTTGTGCTGCGTGGTATCTTTCTCAGCGTTGTCTGACGAAGTTTGCAGTTGAGGGTCCGCCGTCGAAAAGAGATCCTCATTCAGATCAGTATCCTGTTCTAGACTGGCTAGAAAGCTCTCAACTTTTTCAGGATCCGCTAATGATTGATTCTCGCTTTCCTTCATGGCGTCATCTTCATTATCTTCATGATCTAATGCTTCTGCATCATTTTGGAGCACTTGTGATGGCGACAACTCTTGGCTGGCTCCCATGGACGACGCATTGCCAGTATCAACTCCTAGTTCCCCACGAGCCATCCTACTCAAAAACAATTTGCACATTTTGATTCTTTTCTGGCACTGAGCTACTTCGTCCTTTGTTGCTTCCTTCTCGCCCCACAGAACTAAAATAGCTGTCAGTAAATCTATGCAGCACCATAGTGCTCTGGACAAATCGTTCCCGAATTTGTTCGTCTGTATTTTCGTCAACTGCTCGTTGTACAGCGATAACGTAAAATTCAGACAGTAAACCATGGCTTTATGTTGGTCTTTCAAAAGCTGCTGCACCGCTTCATCTTGTGGGCCCTGTTTGAACTCTTCGATCACGTTCAAGAGCTTCGTCGCGTTTTCAATTACTTCTTCGTCTCTTTCCGGCAGACCCAGCAGTTCCTCCACCACGTACAGTTTGAGGTAGTACGCTATGACCGGCATAGCATACTCAAAATCACCGCACAATCTCAGGGACCTTTTAATGGAAGTAGGGATACCCATTTTGGAGAAGATTGAAGACGTTAGTAAGCAGTGTTAGACACCCTCGGTGTCACTATCCAGCAGATGCGATGAGCTGGGTGAAATCGATGTCCTTTTCAATAGAGAGAGAACACTGAAGTTTAAAGGGTACGACTTTTTTTCACCGGAAACGTGATTGTCACGGGCATGAGAATTCCGTCAAGTGCGATATACACACGTGACTAGAGATTATATAATCAACAAAATAAACCACAGTTTCTCACTTACGTCAGCATCACGTGCTACACTCCTCTGGTTTTTTTTGTTCTTTTTTCCCTGGCTCTCCCTATGGTGTACCAACTTAGCAACTGTGCCTAAGAGAAGTCCAATAGAGCTCTAGATATTCCAACGAATCTTTACTTCTGGATTCGAACTGCATGGAAAAGTACCGAATATGATTTATAAGTCATCAGAAACAGTGGAAGGGTCCCTACTCAGATATTGCACATTTTAACGGATATAAGCGGAAAAAAACAAATGACACATCACCCCGTACGAAATTAGATATCGGTAAGGGTTGTGTCTCGAGAGAAGGGGGGAACTATAAATACAATGGATTTTGCCGCTAAAGGCCCTTTCACTTTGAACAAAAGCCTTTTCCGGAAAGAAACAGGAAATAGACTATTTTGAAGCTCTTCATCACCACTGGGAAGAAAGATCAGACAACCATGGTCCAAATTACCAACAGAGCCGTTACTTTCATCAACAACAAGAGTGAGCCGTCGATTACTTCCCGTGAAATCAATTTTGAAACATGCTACGGAGCCAAGGAAATAGTTGTCAAGATTCATGCTGCGGCGTTGAATCCAATTGATGTTCTGGTGTATCACGGGGCTTTCCCTTGGCTTGCTGGGAAACAGGAGAAGACGTTTTCCAGAGACTACAGCGGTGAAGTGGTCAAAGTGGGCTCAAATGTCAAGGGTTTCGAAGTGGGAGATAAGATAGTGGGGCTTTTTCAGCACTTTTGGGGGGCCCAGGGCACTCTCAGCAACTATCTGGTGCTAGACCCAACCGTGCATTGTGCTGTGGCCAAAGTTCAGGCGGTCGAAGACCCCAAATACAGCGATTACGTCGTTAACGCAGCATATCCACTCGTGTTTGGAACTGCATATCAAGCTCTAACGGGATACGGACAAAAGCTGGGGCCAGACTCCAGGATCCTGGTCATTGGTGCCTCGACCTCCGTTTCTAACGCTTTGATCCAAATCGCCAAAAATCATTTAAAAGTGGGCACTGTGGTGGGCACTTGCTCCAAAAAATCGGTCGATTACAACAAAGCTCTTGGATTTGACCATCTGGTTGCGTATGACGAGGGAAACACGGTGCAAGAGGTCCAGAAACTAGTGAAGAACGATTTTGGGAACCAGAAATTCGACCTTATCTTCGATTCCGTTGGTAGCAGCGAGTTTTTCCCTCAAATCAGCGAGATTTTGAAGGACAAGAGCGAAAATTCCTACTATAGCAGCATCGTGGGTGACAGCAAGTTGAACTACGGTCACGTCTCGCTGACTTCACTTTTGCCCAACTGGGAGACGCTCAGAAGATGGGGCCCATTTCGCAAATATAACTACAAGTACGTGTTGTTGCGGAAGGACCCGCAGGCCATGGCCCTAGCAGCCCAGATGATAGCTGAAAAGAAGTACAAACCACCCATCGATTCTGTCTATAAGTTTGACGACTTTGCAGACGCCTTCGAAAGGCTATATTCGAACCGGGCCAAGGGAAAGGTGGTTATAGAAGTGATCTGAACACATGCGAGAAACCAAAACCCAGAAAAACACTAACTCTTTAAACGCCCTACTTTGCACTCTATATGCTCACATGTACATAAGAAACAAGAAGACATCAAACCATACCTGAACGTTTGCTTAAAGGGGAGTAAAAAAGTCGTTGCGTCTACACTTCAGGTTGCTTGCAGTGCTTCAAGAGATCACTTTCGACTAAAATGTCGTTCCTATTCATCGGTCCATCGTAGTCCGTCTCATCTTCCACCGTCACAAAGCTACGCATACCAAAACTATCATAGATCCCAGCACATTAAGTCCAAGTATAATCAGCTGCGTACGTTCTGATGTGCTTCGTGTAGTACCTTTCATGGTCGGCGGCTAATTGTATCACTTTACAGCACTTTCGTGTTTAGGCTGTGGTGATTTGCTGACTGAACATAAGGTTCAATTCAACCTATAGTCAACTACACTTTATTCAACAAGCTAAAATGGCAATCTGTGCTATCCGATTCTTATTCGGTATTTCGTTTCCGACTCTTATCTGGTGTTTCGTTTTTGTGTCAAATTTTAACCCTCATTTATATACCGGGAAATTACCTTCGGTAGCCGCCTGGAAAAGTATAAAAAGGGAGGCTTTGTGCCAGATTTTCCTTAATCTAGCTCACTCTTTTTATGAAGAAACAAGAAACAGGTCAATATATATAGATATTTAGAAAGCGATGTAGATAGGGGTACCGAAAACCCCGCCAATTCGAAAAGTATCGGGCAGATTAAGTCAAAGATAGTTTCAAACAAAACGCTTCATCTTCTCATCATTTCGGACTGCGATGCTCGTAGAAAGCCCAATATTTCCATACTATATTTCCATAATTTGAATCGCCATTGTGTTTGCGACAATGTTGAAAACATTATGCACAAGTATAGAATCAGACGCCAGCTCAACGTTACATTCAGTAACCCATTTTTTTTAAGAGAACGAACGCATGTGTATAGTCATTTTTCACGCCTGCGCGCCAAAATGGCAATTTTTGGAGGAAATGTGAACCATCTTGCAAGATGAAGATGACTTGAAAGAATCAGCTCAGCAAAGCACCTTCTAACACCTTTTTCTTGGAGATCGGCCTGCTGCTTTATGTTCCCGGCTGCTCCGGCTTCCAACAGTATTAATAGCACTTCAGACGGATAAAACACGCTGCGCGTGAGAGCGCGCGTATTAAAAAAATATTTCAATACGCTAACTGCTTCAGCACAGTAAGAATATCGGTAGGTCCGTTGGATAGCGCCAGCTTTTTTTGGATTGAAAGCACCGGAGTAGATTAATCTGGACCAACCTTCGAGTGCATCTGTTTTCGGCTGACTCTTTAGGAAAGTTTTTATCACTGAGAAGCCATTTCTTTACACAGATATTCAATCCCTTTTGACTCTTTAAGTGAGCATAGGAATTGGAGTAGCATGGCTGTTCGGGAGCTCGAGGTGGAGTGTGTTTACCGCAACCAGCAGCACTTGGTGAAGCTCGAACATGACTCAGAGAGGGATCTGTTTCTGGTAGATGGATTTTTACCTCTGCTCGCATTGCAGTGCGATGAGGACCAGTCACAGCGTGGTTGGCAGAGTAGGGTGCTTCAGAAGCTAGATATGAATAACACAAATTTAAAAGATGCGGAATGGATCACAAGGGACAAAGCCTGGGAACTTGTCGAATTGGTCAAGCTGCAGGACGCGTTTCAAGGCGTTTTTGACATGGACGCAGGTTCTCAAACTAACGACACAGATCAAGACGAAGATGCTGCGGGGAATGAAATTGAGGGGAGAAACTTAGATGGTGCCGACCTAAGTGGTGAAGGAACCAATGGTGACAAGAATGGCTCAGATGCTAAACATTTGCAGGACCACGAGTATGATGCTACTGTGTTCCCCAAAAGGGCGGCAATGGCCGACCATCAACTAGGTTCGCCGCTCAAGAAACTTAAACCCGCGGAAAGCTTCACGCCGTTGCAATCGATGAACCAGGATTATCACCTGAATGCTCCTTTATCGATTCAACCCGCTAAAAAACCCATCACAAATTTTGCTTCTGAGGAACGCGTCAGCCTGGAGCAATTGTTGCAGCACATACTGTTCCCTGATAATCAATCTATCCGTTTTGAGACCGCTGTGGCAAATTTAGGCTTATCCTATCCTCACACCCATCTGAATTTGGATATTCCCATTGACGAGCATGGCAACACAACTTTGCACTGGCTTTGCTCGGTCGCAAACGTTAGACTCACCAAGGATCTCATAAAAAATGGTGCCGATAGATTTTTAGGTGATAAAACAGGCGAATCCGTCCTAGTAAAGGCTGTAAAATCTGTCAATAACTATGACTCCGGCACTTTCGAAGAGCTTTTGGACTCATTATATCCATGTCTCATACTGATCGACGACATGGCTCGGACTGTCCTTCATCATATTGTGATAACGTCTGGGATGCCTGGCTGTGCAGCTGCCGCCAAATACTATTTGGATATATTGATGGGATGGATTGTTAAGAAGCAAACGAGAGAAATTTCCAATGATGGGGATCCCATGATGTCAGCTTTGGATCTCAAGTGGTTCATAAACCATGTGCTCAACGCTAGAGATATAAATGGTGACACATGCCTGAATATCGCCTCAAGACTTGGCAACGTCTCAATTGTTGAGGCTCTATTAGATTATGGTGCTGACCCTCGAATTTCTAATAATTCCGGCTTGAGACCGGTAGATTTTGGCGCTGGCGCTACGAAACTAGAGGGTATACATGCCAACAATGCTAGTGTTGATGAATCTGCCACGATTTCAGGTCCTGACCCATCCATGCTTATAAACAATATTCAATCGCTGGTGAACACTATTTCACAGGACTATGAAATGGAAATCAAACAGCACAAGGAACAGCTGTCGAAGCTCCATACTGATCTGGACTCACAGCGCCAGATTCTTGCCGCATCAAGGGAGAAGCTCTCACAAGCCCGTCAACTTCGCGAAGAGCACACGCAGTTAACCGAACAGATTTCCAATATTGAACAGGCAATTGTTCAAGAGGACGCAGATTTCAGGAAAGTCAGCGGGGAGCTAGGAATTGACGACGAATCTCTGGAAATGGCGGAGTTTGATGCGGATGAGCCATTTCGCATCGATTTTATTTACGAGTTTTTGGAGAAAAAGCTTCAAAATGAATTTTCAGGGAACTTCGAGGAGTTTTCTAAGAACGTCACCGTGGATGATCTTTTGAAGAGCTTAATGCAAGAGAACTCGGGTCAAGAGGAAAGTATACCTCCAGAAGCGCTTCTTCGTGCTCGTATTACTGCCTACGAGAAGAACGAGCATAATCTCAATGAATCGCTTAGGTCATTACGTGAAAAGCAAGCAAGGTTGGAAGGTAGATTCAGGCGTATTCTTTCGTTATGTCTAAAGGTTGAGGGGGACAAGATCGATGGTATGCTAGACGGCTTACTCCAGGCAATATCCTCTGAAGATCCAGATGATATCGACACAAACGAAATGCAGACGTTTTTAACCAAACATGCCGTATAATAAGTGACAGTAAGAAGCTAATTGTATCAATATATTTCAAGGTAGATAAAGAGTGAGAGGTTTACCTTTCGCGTGCTAGAGTTTTCATTAGCTTTACAGGGAAGCCAGAACATCGTTGATTGAGAGCTTCGTTAGGTGGGTTTCTTCCAAAAGTACTGCTTATGGACTTTCCGGCAATTCCTTAGACCTGTTCTGCCACCTTTCAGAGAAGACACCAGTTGTCTCCTGTTATTATCCGAATCGTTTTCCAAATCATAATAATATTCTTCATCCAGAGGCTTACCAGCAGCGTCTTTACCTTCGCGATAGATAACACCTATGCACTTCTCAGCTTTCAAAAGTGCACGTAGTTCGAAGTGCTTCAATTTCGAGATTGTTGAGTTGACTTCCTGAAGCTGTGAGAAGGGCACTTGTTGTACGTTTGAAAATGCCAAATGGTTAGCCAGCACATGTTGGAGATCTACTGGGGCGACTCCGCGTGAAGCCATTTGTGAAAGTACATCTTCGCTAGAGAAGTTGGGCTGCTGAGGCTTATTCTTCCTTTTATGATTTTTCTTAGGGGAAGGAGATGCATATTTTCTACGCCTAGAGTTGTCGTGAGCATCGCTGAGTGGTGCGGTTTCTTTCCTTTGAGCTGAGGTCTCCTTTTGTTTTCGAGGAGTTTGATGCAGCTCAGGCGGTACTTCGGTATGCTGTTCAATTGCAGGGGCGGCGGAATCTTTTATCTTCGCCTCAACAATAGCAGCGGGTTGAACTTGAGGGACTGTATGCGATCTTGTATCATCAGCAGCTTTCATTGTCTTCACAGGCTTCTTGGCCAGCTTAGCGGATTTTGGAGAATCTTTGGCTTCAGACAACGCTGGTTTCTTGGCATCGGGTCTTGGCCATGGAGATGTGTTAGTTTGATTCTTTGCAGCAGAATTTGTGACTCCTACTACAGATTGATCCTTCTTAGAGTCATTATTGAAGTTTTTCTCGGCCATTTTTGGAACTGACTGTGATACCATAGAGGCAGAATTTTGTTCTGTTCCAGCTGGCAAAGTTGGCTTCAAATATGTCGAAACAGGAACCATTTTCCGTGTTGGTGTATGCGGTTCTTGTGGGAAATCATCACTTGTGATGTTCAGTGCTTGGAGTTCGTCTTCTGTTTCGGTTTCATTGTGAAGGTCATCGAACTGGTCATCCAGGGCTTGTTTGATAATCATTCTGCACTCAGCTTGTCTGAAATCGAGTCTGGTATTTTCAACGTAGGGCATGTAAACCGTTTCGCCTTGTAACACCACGAAAGAGGTGAGACGAGTATCGCGAACGAGTTCTTTTGTCGCTAGTACAATGTCGCTGCTAGTCTCTTCTACTAACCTGTAAGTATTGGCGTATTCTGAAGAAACTGCCAATTTCAAATCCAACTTGACAGGAAACACGACAATGAGACCGTTGGTGCCCTTGCACTCCACTTTCACCTGTTTCGTTGCTGGAGAATACGTAACAAACGCATGGAGTCGAGACACGTTTTTATGACGCGGCAAGACTACATCGCACAGGTTATTTTTGCGTCCCACTGAGACTCTTGTCTCTACACGAGAATCGAGAAAGATGTCCAGAGGCTGTGCTAACTTTTGGAGCCGAGAGGAGCCGATTTCGTGACGCAATTCTTGCTCAAACTCGCAGTCTGATGGTGTTTGGGAGCTAGAGTTGTGTTTTGCACTCGTTTTCAAAGGCGAAGATACACCAAGAGTCGAGGAAGGGTTTGGTGTGGGATACTGAGCGACATGGCCAGTGATTCCGGCCTTTTTCTTGAAGAAATTTAGTGTAGAGACCGATTCCTTCTCGACAGGTTGATAAAATGGATCGTTTTCTTCGTCTCTGAAAGACGCAATTGGTGATGAGGGTGGATATAGGGCCGGCATTTTTTATGGGTTTCTTGTTGTGAGTTGTCCACAGCCGGAACTGAATTACCTGATTTTCTTAGCAGCAAGCGTTGAAAGATTCTGGTCAACTTTCGAGTTCTTCAGTCTTTCGTTTTTCTGGAGAGCCCTGGACATCTTCGTCGCGACGCGTAAAAGAAAATGTAATTTATAATTTTTCGCGTTTACGCGTCGCGTCATGTGTAACTTCGAAGAACATCATCGATCGCCAAACCCGAATGACATTTGATACCCCACTATACTCGAAACACACTGCCGCAACTTTCAATGGCACGCTAAAAGGAGACCATTCGAACTGGATGATTTGCTACTAGAAAAGGGCATTTATTATGTCAAATCTACTTCTTATAGGTGGCGTCAGATTTACGACAAAGTGATCACATACACGTGACAAGGTGACAGCGACAGATTTGAATGAATAGTCAAGAAACATGAACAGCCTTTGGCATCGCTAAAACGAACGGGTTCATACCTATATCAACGACACGAATGATACTATGTAGTGCTACCAGACGTACGTGCGGCAAAAAATGATGGGCTATCGCCGCGGCGTGATATCTTGTCTCTGTTACTGTGGGAATATAAAAGGGCATAGCCTAACCAAAAACCGTCGTCCGTAGGGCTGGACACCAAGACACACCAGAGACTCATTCTGAGTCTCGAAAATAGTCTATATTTATTTTTAAAGGCAAGTGTTGTTATGTTTAGGGTGAGAATAGATAGAGAATGATTTATACAAGTTAATGAGCAAATCTGAAATCCAGTCTGCGATTGCCCTGATCCTGAGAACTGAAAATGTAGTCCCTCTTCTCTTCTTCGCTCAAAGCGTTCCACAATAGGTCCTTTTGCTTGTTACGATATATGTAGTATCCCTTGGTGAAAAGCAGCAGAGGAATCAACGACAGTGAGATGAAAAATAGCTGGAAGTTACCACGGTGATATAGAGGTTGGTCGTCGGTCCTGTAGATCTGACTGCCCGCAATGGTTCCTAGCTGCACAAACATGTTGTACACAGCGGAAGAAACACTACGGGTCTTGATGGAGTTGGAATTTTTGGAGACCCAAGCGACGCACATGGCATGGATGTATGGTTGACCCAAGAACAGAGTTGTAATCACATATGTGGGCCATTTTTCTTTCATAGAGCCGGACCACCATCTAATGATTCCCAGGAGAAACGTGGAATACACAGGCGCCAGTAAAGCCACCAATGATCTTTCATTGAAAATATCGGAAATCTTGGTAATCAACAGCAGCAGAATAATGTGTAGAACGTTGTATGGAATGGACAGCAACTGTACATTAAAAGTAGAGAAGCCCAGTTGTTTTAAATTCAACGTCAAGTACGGTGCCACTGTGTTGGCAGGGATGTAAGCGATCAAACCAATAGCGTAGACTGGCCACAAATCGTAATCTGTCAAAGCAGCCCACAGCTTGCGTAAGGTCAGAGTTTGACGGTTGTTCATGTCACCTTTGGAAGGATCGTCGCGCAGTACCCGGTTGACCACGATTTTCTCCTCATGCTCGGTAAACCAGCCCTTTGGATGCAATCTGTTCCTGGTTTGAACCGCAGAGGGTACCATGAGATAAAAGGCAAATATTCCGATGAGCAAAGTGATAATACCCTCAATCAGCAGTAGCCATTGCCAGCCGGTAAGACCTCCAATCCCACGCATTCTCAAAATAGCGAAGGCCAGCAACGCAGTAATGATTTGCACGATAGACAAGGTGGTCCAAAACCACGACAAGCGCAGCGGTAATTCACGAGATGTGTAGAAGTAACTGAGCCAAAGCACCAAGTCAGCAATGAACCCACCTTCTAGAAGCCCCAGAAAGAAACGGGTCACGAAAAAGCCGGTCTTGTTGCTTATACCGGCTTGCGCTATGGAGACGATACTCCAGCACACCATTTGGAACGGGATGAAGCGGTCGGGACCGATTCGCTTCGACAACAATTGCGAAGGTACTTCTGCAATGGTAAACGCGGCATAGAATAGTTGCATCCCGGTGTTGTAGTCGTTGGTGCTCATTTTCAGGTCCTTCAACATATTGTCTGCAACGGCCTGTTGTACATTCCCACGGTCGATTTGCAAAGCTGCAAACATCAGACACGCTGGAATGGCCACACGCCAGTCCACTTTGCGCAACAGTTTTTTTTCTTCTTCCTGGGTCCATTTGAAGTCCGGATCGAAAGCCTTCAGGCATTCATAATTGCACTCTGTGTAGATATTCCGGTAGTATTTCTCGGCATCTGGGTCGATAAATGGGTTGCGGGTAGAATAGTCGCTTTCGTGCGACGAAGTTTCGAATTCGGTGTCGTCAACGATGAAACGATTTTTGTCGTCGTCCGGGAGTTCCTCCACCAATATGCGTTGTGGTGAGTCCTGCGAGCTGCTGCTGTTACTGCGGACGTTAACTGTCATGTTCAACTGAGGAGATCTAATGATTAGCTGGGATGACAGTAAAAAGTGACTGTAAATGGCAGCAGTAGTAATAGTCAAAAGCCCTGGATGGTGACCCAGGACTACTGCATTTATACACAATTAGGAGCCCTTGAAACTGGTCTCTATATTCATCTTCATGCTTACCTTCGCAGTAGTCTTTGCGGTGAATCTCCCACTAGTCCACTATTCCACTATAATCCTCCACACTCCACACTTTTCAAACTGGATTTCACAACAAAGTTCAGTGTTGTCAATTGGTGTTCGTAACTGCTCCCAGCTGCTCACCGTTGCCCACCGTTGCTTACTACCTTCAGTGTCCACCACTGTCGTTGTCCATATGGCTCTTCTGTTCACACTTCGGCGTCTTTCGGTCCCACGCTGTCTCGACCTTATCCCCGTTCTTGACCGATAGCAGCACCAATTCCAATAGACACTAGTCACCGTTTTGACGTCTTGCTAGGACTATTTCGAGCGGTGCATACTTGGCGATAACACCTGGCGCCAAGTATCACTCTGTACCTACGTGACACCGCGACAGACCTAATTAATAATGTCATCAGCCATAGTTAACAGCGACACAGCGACACAGCGACACCATGACTTCACACACAACGCCATGGCCAACATACATCAACAGTGATGGCAGTGAACTACAATGCAGTGTAGTATGATTAACACGGCCTAGTTCGACAAAGTAAACAGCTCAACTTGCTGGAAAAATCATATCACGACTCTCCCAGCAACGACGACAGCATGTCTTTAGAAGCGTGGAAACAATGCGATAAGCGGTGCGATTTACTGGAGAGTGATTAGTCAAAGCGATACCAACGACAATGGACAGCTATAAAAGAGCGCGGGCAGTCGATTTGGATGTGCGACATTTTGTTTTGGGCAGGAAACCAGTAAACACTCAAATATCAATCTCGACCCACACACCCCATATTATGCCCCACGCCAAATTGCTAGAATCTGACAACAGCGGATACGCCGATTTCGACACCCATTTCTTCGACGGACAGGACGAAGTGGGCAAAGACGGCGTTTTGCGCATTAGTAACAAATTCCGGTCGAAATCGGCTTTCGCCGATTTCTTACCGGAATGGGACCGATCCCAGAAACACACACCACTCACATACCATGAGTACGTGGATCCAGGCCTCAGAGCAGACCCAGGCTTCCCCAACTTGTTCCCGGATTTCACACCCGTCGAAGCCTCCGTCAAGAAAATCACGCCTAAACTAGGTACCGAGATCGATGGCATCCAACTCACACAACTCTCCGACGCTGCCAAAGACGAACTGGCTCTGCTGGTGGCACAACGCGGTGTGGTAGTGTTCCGCAACCAGGATTTTGCGAAAAAGGGTCCTAAATACGCCGTTGACTACGGCAGTCATTTTGGCAAATTGCACGTTCATCAGACCTCAGGTGCACCCCAGGGTCATCCTGAACTGCACATTACCTTCCGTAGACCTGACCAAAAAGAATTCCATCGCGTTTTCAACGACCAGGTGTCTTCGATCAACTTCCACACCGATGTGTCCTATGAGCTACAGCCTCCTTCATACACGTTTTTTTCGGTTTTGGAAGGCCCTGCAGGAGGTGGAGACACGTTGTTCAGTGACTCTTTGACCGCTTACGAAAGATTGTCGCCAGCGTTCCAAGAGTTCTTGGGTACTTTGCATGTGGTGCACAGTTCTAAAGAACAAGCGGAGAACTCGCGAGTGCAAGGCGGTATTCAAAGACGTGAGCCAGTGACCCACATCCACCCGTTGGTGCGTTACCACCCGGTGCTCAAAAAGAAAACTTTGTATGTCAACAGCTCGTTTTCACGCCGGATCGTGGAGCTGAAAAAACCAGAGTCGGATCAGATTCTCCAATTTCTGTACAATTTGATCAACAACAGTCAGGATTTGCAACTAAGAGCCAATTGGGAACCTGGCACTGTTACAATCTGGGATAACCGCAGAGTCAACCATTCTGCTGTCATCGACTGGGAAGAACCCATTTTGAGACACGCTTTCCGTATCACCCCACAGGGTGAAAGACCTGTTGAGGATCCAAAATATTTGAACGATCCTACTTACTTGCCATCCAATCTGACCAACCAGGAATAGAAAGGGTGTTAGAGAGAAATTTGAAAGACAGGGGAATGATTGGAATGACAAGGGAATGTCAGCGGGAAGACACACAAATGTGGCTTGAAGACAAGTATAACGTCACTTTTCTGTGCACGACCATTATGTACACATATATGAATCATTAAAAATACATCAACGTTTGAAATATCGTGTCGTCGACTGTTGATCACCCAAAACAGCTCAATTTCGAGCGCTGGAAATCCGCAATGCATTCTAGTCTCAATCAATAACAATTCAAGACCTCTGGCAAAGCCACAATTTGCTTTGTTGACATCTTCTGGTGTGGATTTGTGATGAATGCTTGTTTTCAGTTTCCTGAACTAACTATATATAAGGCATTGTCATCATCAATAAGTGACAAATCCTTAACTTCCGGGGTAACTCGTGTCAAAGACGAACCCATAACTCAACAGAAAAACATGCCTCACACTTCCAGTATCAACCAAGAAACCAAATACAAGCTAAACAACGGCCTGGAAATTCCAGTAGCCGGATTTGGACTTTACCTGATTCCTGCAGAGGAAACTGAAGAACGGGTTTACCAAGCTTTGAAGGCTGGATACAGACACATCGATTCCGCTGTGGGTTACAGAAACCAAAAGCAAGCCGCAGCCGGTATTAAAAAGTTCTCAAAAGAGACTGGGACCCCAAGAGAGTCGATTTGGTTTACCACGAAACTCACTGGCCAGCAACAGGGTCTGGAAGAAACTAAACAGGCTCTAAAAGATGTGGCTAGCGATGTGAAAGAATCAATTGGCTACGTGGACTTGATCTTGCTACATTCCCCCAAAACCAGCTCTCAAAAGCGATTGGAGGCTTGGAAAGTGCTCGAAGAAGCGGTTTTAAACCCGGAATCTAGTCCGCTCACAATCAAATCTATCGGAGTGTCCAATTTTGGTAAAGCTCATTTGGTTCAGCTCTTGGCCAAAGCAAAGGTCAAGCCGGTCCTGAACCAATTGGAATTACACCCTTGGTTGCCCCGTGTGGAGTTGCGTGAGTATTTAAAGAAGCACGAAATATTGGCTGAGGCCTACTCACCATTGACGCAAGGTGCCAAACTTGAGGACCCTGAACTGTTGTCGTTGGAGGCTGAAAGCGGTCTCCCAAAGGCTCAATTGTTGTTGCGTTGGTCTTACTTACAAGGTTTCGTTGTTCTCGTCAAGACCAACAACCCTAAACGTGTGGTAAGCAACCTCGAGGTCCTACCTAAGAAAAATGACGACTGGAAAATATCGTTGGACGACAAAATTTGGAAGGCGCTGGACAAGCCTGAATCGAATGATGTTATCACTTGGGGGCACAACGATCCTACGTTGTTTCCAATCGATTAGAGTGGACCGATTGATCAGGACCTAATTGCCCGTTGTGTGGGACAGTAGAGTGTGATGGTGTTGTCTATAGTGGATATAAGATATGCGTTTCAGATGGCCAGCCAGTGTATACGATCTTGAATATACAAACTGATCTGTGCTGAACAACAGAGGAAGGGGAGACCAGGGTTGCGTATGAGTTTCCATACTTAGACCACCCACCATTATTCCTGGTGTTAAGGTCTCAAAAACAGCACGTGACATAGTGTGTCTGATGGAAAATGCTATAATGAGACGCCGGCTGTGTGTTTCGCTTGATGCAGAGTCTCCAGTCGTGTGAAGGACATTCATATGTGGCATGTCCACGTTAGGTTGGGGCATGATTACTTTGACGAACGACACGCGAACGAAGTTTTGGGAGATCACGTGATGCTTCTTGTGACTCGTTCTGTCTCATAACAAAGCCTTCTTCTTTCTGTTATTTTCCTAACTAGATATCGCAGTTTTTACAATAAGGACTTTTAGTTCCTTTCAACTGGTTCAAAAAAAATAGGATTCGAACCCAGTCGATTGGTTTCTATCCATTAACCAACGTCAGCCAAATAAACTTCTTGCCTTGAAATTTCATTATCATATACACTTCATATACACACCTCATCTACACTCCACTGACTGATGTACCAGTTCTTACCACTACTTAAAATCTTTACTGTCGTCGCTGTCCCTGTCTGTCATTTTTGTTGATGTTGTCAATAAATTGTCTGTCTTAGGACTGCTTTTTGAAGTTTAACACCCATACATTATGACAAATTATATCAAAATTTTATCAAGAACTCAAAATCTTCTCGACTTCCTAAAAGGGTAAACAAATCTGAAACTCCTGCGACGTCGACTGTGGCGGCTGTTTCAAGAGTAAGTATTTTACGTGTACCGTGATACACGCACACGATTCCTGGAAATTTGGAACAATTCGACTCTAATCAAAAGAGATGCCTCTATAACGAACTTACACCTAGTTGAACCATTAAAAATCCAGCAAGACAATAATCAAAAATGGGTAGTATGTAAGGGAATCAACACATTGAGAACTAATAGCGTGGGAATCGGGGAGTTTGTGGGTTCAATTACCAGGAAAAACGGAGGATTTTGGAGGATTCTGGACGATTTTGGAGCATTTTATATGAAGTTATGCGTGATGAAGTAGTATTCCAGTTGGTGCAAGTGTGAACAACAGTGGGGACACACCCTATCGTTTTGGCTGGGTTGTACATGGCAAGAAAAACACACCGCAAGGTTGTGGTTTGCTCTTTGAAATGGGGGCTCGAAATCTGTTTTGTTTAAGTCCAGGTGGCCATGTCTCCTCCCACGTAATTTCCACGCATTCCAAAGTCTTTTCATTTACTAACGTCCGTTCGCAGAGGGTACTCCTTCTTTCGGTAAGCGTCACAACAAGTCCCACACCTTGTGCAACAGATGCGGTCGTCGCTCTTTCCACATCCAGAAGAAGACCTGCTCTTCTTGCGGCTACCCAGCTGCCAAGATGAGATCTTTCAACTGGGGTGCTAAGGCTAAGAGAAGAAGAACTACCGGTACCGGTAGAATGGCTCACTTGAAGCTTGTGTCTAGAAGATTCAAGAACGACTTCCAGACCGGCACTGCCAAGCCTCAATCCGCTTAAATGGAAAAGACACCACGTCAAGCATAGTGCTACGTCAACCATAGACTGCACTTTGGTCTTGCAGGAATGATCTCTGTACTTTTATAGCCATATACTCATCTAAACAAACCGTTTCGTGTTAGGACCAACACAGAAGGCATCCCGGACTTTTTTTCTCCTGCGAAACGTCTTTGATACGATTAGACTTCAAACTTACTTACTGCTGAACTTTTAGCGGTAATCCTCCGCCGTCACTTCACCTCCACGCATGGTCAAATACAAGACATCCGCATCTTCCATTGATGTGATTCCCTCTAACATTTTTTTAGCCATTTCCTTCAACCCCATATCGACTCCAATACCCATTATTTCTTGACAGCGACTAAAACTTAGAGATTCCAGCTCTTCCTTCACGAAATCGATGTCATTACCGTCAAAAGCATCTTCGAACAGCCCCGACTCTGACTGTAATCTCAGATCATCGAACTGATCCACCAGTGTTTTATGCTCAACCATTTCCATCCTATTCACTAAAGCGTCATTTTCTGACTCAGTCCCAAAAACCACTCTCCATAAACAAACCGTAAGTTCACTCTCAACGTCATTGATAAGGCCTAAATCGCACCCTCTGTCATGCCAAATATGAAAGATCAGTCTGAGGAGGTGTGAGAAATAATCGTAATAGGTATGAGTATTCTCGGAATCTTGTCCTAACAAAACTGTAAGCATAATTTCTTGAGTTTGAGCCATTTGACGTGTCAAAACTTGTATCATGACCTTCTCGATGGGATATGTTCGATATATGGTTACCAGCTTACCGAACAATTGCAAAATTCCAAGTTTCAGCTTCAGGCCCCACCATTCAACGTCAATTGATTTACGAGTAATCAATTCAGTTTTCGGAAAGTCTTTCAAAATAACTTGGGGTTTTGACCGGGGTTCATGCCTCGCAACTAGCCTAGAAATGAACCGACCGTTGAAATTATCGCCTATGTTTCTGATCAGTCCGTATACGTTTGTTTCGTCGGGCAGAAATAGTGTATCGTTATCATATTCACGTATCTCATTGTTACTGACAGTCTTGGTTAAGACTTGATATAATCGATTTTTCACGTTGTCCCACCAGCTATACGGTACTCTTTGGGCCAGCACAGGTGATTCTAATAGCATGTTAGCTATGCAGTTGAAAATCTCCATAGTGTTATAGATGACATTCAGAACCGGCTGATATGATATCGTGAGCGAAAGACGCGACAGCTCGTTCACTGCCTCGCAGAATGGTTCGTCAATGCACGCGATTTGACACTGTAGTGACAGTGATTGAAGTGTCTTTAAGCTATCTTCGAGTGTATCAAATGCATAAAGTACAGTTAGTACGCGTATAAGTTCATACTGGAAAATATTAGGTCCAACGTCGAGATGCAAAGGCGATTTAGCAAGAGGTTTCTTGAGAATCCCTCTGTTTGCGCGAACCAAGTCAATCATAAAATGAAAAAGATCTTTGAGAGCTGTAGACCGCACTGCACTTGGACGAAAAGTAACAGAGTGGTGCATCAGGGCGACTAAAAATGGTATCGCCGTGTTGCACTCTTTCGAATGTTCTGAGATTTCTTTAATAAGAACCGCCAAACTCTCCAGTAGAGATTCAATGAAGTGATCCAGTTTCAAAGATGATCGTTTCCGTACCATAAGCAGGTCGAAAAGTCCTTTCCCCACAGTATCACCATCGTTTATCTCGAAATCGCGGAACCTGAAGTTTTGAACCTCTGCCAAGCGTATGCTATGCAAGATCTCTAAAGTAGTCATATCTGAGCCCTTTAATCGATGCGAGATGATGGACTGGATGAAAAGCCCCGCTTCGTCCGCCAAAATGCGGTTTGGTTTCAGCCCCACGACCTCCTTCACATGTTCGACGACCTTGCGCTTTTTGTTTACTGGATCATCACTATCAGTGCTTTCGTGAGAAGCTGACGGGAGACGCGGTACTGCTGTTGTGCTAGCTAAGCCATTTGATTTTAGATGAGATTTACCGGCATAGGATAAAAACTTCTTTTCGTCCTCTGCTCTTTGTAGCTCAGCTTTCAACGATTCGATTTCTCGCTGATGTTGAAGAGTTTGCTCTTCTGCTTTGACCAATTGCTGTTTCCGGTCCTGGTCCCTTTCTTTTTCGACGAATTGAATGCGATCTCGCAGCATGCTGGCTTCGCCTTGGGCTTTCAACAGTTGTGCTGTGACATCTGTTGTGTCTTGATGGGTTTGAGTGAAGGAGGCTGCTAAATCTCTAGGTGGCCTTTTGCACAAGATGTCAAGCAATTCGTCATCTTCGTCGTCATCCAGCCAATCATCCATCCTGTGAGAGCGTCATATCCATCGAACTACACAGCTTTTGGGTGACAGTTTGATGATTTTAGAATCATTGGCCAAATCTAATTCTCATTTCGTGTATAGAGACAATAAAGTCAAAAAAGGTGCTATTTTGAGTTTTTTTTGAAGGTTAGCGTGAGCTAAGTTTGACCACAATCGTCATAAATCGTAATCACTTACGTATAACAGCTAAATCTATACAGACGAGTTCAATTTTGGACGATGAATGTAGGTGTCCTTTATTTGTCGCTCTATACGGCTCATCGCATTTGCGTCACTTGTGAGGTTTACCATATAGTTCGGCCTAGCTACAAAGAACCACCCACCAAACATTTGTGGAAATCCTTGGAATGCATGTACTAGTTCTGATTGTGTTATATTCACTTTTAGCATGGAAAGAGGTTTTACGAAATTGTTGTCACTAATATCATTCTTATCTCGGCCAAAAACGGTCCAATCTGACCTAAAGAAACACAGTGACAAAGAGAAAATTCACAGCTACCAAGATAATTATTCAGATAGCCATATTTATGCTCTTTTGCTATACTAAAACTTTCCTGATCATGGATGTTCTTCTTTTGATGTATAGGGTATCTCATCTCATCTCTAGTTATTAGAAAAATTTCGTTAAGTTTCGAAAAATTTCAGCGATGAGCTACCAAAGAACCACATAAAAAGGCATCCAGCAATTGACATCAGCGCTCTGCTCTCGAAGTCATGGTCGAAGATTCTAAAGTCAGGGATGCGCTAAAAAGCGGTGAAAAAAAATCGCTACCAGCATCGCTGGTTCCTCAGGCTCCTGCAGTGCTCACATCAAAAGACAAAATTACCCAGAGGATGATAGTTGTGCTTTCAATGGCATCTCTGGAGACCCACAAGATCTCCTCGTCTGGTCCAGGGGGCGACAAATACGTGCTTTTGAACTGTGACGATCACCAGGGTCTGCTGAAAAAAATGGGCAGGGACATCAGTGAAGCCAGACCAGATATCACACATCAGTGTCTTCTGACACTTTTGGATTCGCCTATTAACAAGGCAGGTAAGCTACAAGTGTACATCCAGACCAGTCGTGGCGTTTTAATCGAGGTGAACCCCACGGTACGGATCCCTAGAACTTTCAAAAGATTCTCGGGTCTGATGGTGCAGCTATTGCACAAACTGTCGATCAGATCTGTGAACTCTGAAGAGAAACTGCTCAAAGTCATCAAAAACCCTATAACAGACCATCTACCCACGAAATGTCGCAAGGTGACACTGTCATTCGACGCGCCCGTGGTGCGTGCTCAGGATCACATCGAAAAGCTGGCCGATGACGAAAGTATATGTATTTTTGTCGGAGCCATGGCAAGAGGTAAGGATAATTTTGCGGACGAATTCGTCGACGAGAAGATCGGTTTATCCAATTACCCACTTTCTGCGTCGGTGGCTTGTTCCAAGTTTTGTCACGGCGCTGAGGACGCCTGGGGTATCATATAGTGTAGCGTAGCATAACAATAGAACAAAATTGACATTTTCTGCAATGTTTTCAGATATTACTAGACTGCCATCCGAAACTCATTTACATCTGGTATGAAGGTTTTATTGTGTTCAGTATGTTTCAGAGCTTGTTTCATGGTGAATCTCATAACAACAGCGGACTATAAAAAATGTGCTCCTAGAGAACAGATTCGAGCCGGAACAAGAACTCTCTCCACCCTTTAGCATGAACCTTAGACAATGGGATTGAAACCTTATTTAGAGTTGCGAGGTCGAATTTCGCAAGTTTGGTTGAATCAGTACACTTTACTGTTAGTACTGACCATTTTAAAACTGACACTGTTTTCCGTTTCGCTAAAAAATGCAATCAATACTTCAAAATCGTACGCCTTGAATAGTTGCGATTCGATCGATGCTCTCTATTCCGAATTTAAGGATTCCGCTCCTACATACATGTGCCAGTTTGGCAACTACTTAGTTGAGCAATCTATAACACAATCCGTAAAGGCGAGTCTGAAAACTGTCTCATTACTGGTCGATGCTGGTGAGCAACTAGCAATATTCCTGTTTGACTTCTATTACGGTACCTATGTATGTCTTGCCA
Organism: Lachancea lanzarotensis; assembly: GCF_000938715.1. Classification (NCBI taxonomy): domain Eukaryota; kingdom Fungi; phylum Ascomycota; class Saccharomycetes; order Saccharomycetales; family Saccharomycetaceae; genus Lachancea; species Lachancea lanzarotensis. Next base: position 139,225 of record NW_019212889.1, read on the forward strand.
CAGGTGCTGTGGATGGTGCAGTTGACGTCGCAACAAACACCACTGAAAAACTACTTGATGTGGTAAATAGCACACTGCTCACAGTAGGCAACGACATTGACTCCGGGCTCGATGACCTATCTGGAGTGATCAACAAGATAATGGAAGCAGTGAATGATGTGAAGAGCTTCTTTAAAAGCGGAAGTGAACCGTCTGATGTTGATTCATCTTTTAACGCATTAAATCTGAGCATTGCAAAACTCCGAAATATTCACCTCCCGGCTTCGATTGATCTCAAGCTCAGCCAATTGGCGAACAAAACACCCAATTTTGAAACTGTGATGAACAAAACGCATGTCGCAATTTCAACTCCGTTCGAGGATGTGCGATCCAAAATTTCTAGTGTCAATGTTTCGCGACTTTTAGCTGACCATCAAGAGATGTATTTGCCCTCACCAAATCTCACCAATTCGACATCGACAGGTCTATGCTCTGCCAGCAAACCTGCCATTTTGGACTTTTACACCGACGTTTTGAAGGCTATCAGCGCACTGGTCATTATTTTAGTGACGCTGCTGGCTGTAGGGGCTCTTGTTGCGATGCTACCATCAGTGTGGTCCGAATACAAACAGTGGATGCGATTGAGCAGGCTGCAGGCTTTGTCAGACGAAAAAACGGCCATAGGGTCGGCACATTGGGGAGAAAGCGACGTCATACAAAATTACCAAAAGGTATTCAACCGGTGGCCGTGCGCGTGTGGGGACTGGCTCGCAAATCGGCTCTCGAAGAATATTCGGACCCGCTGGAAAATACGTTGGTGTGTAGCATACGCCATGTCACCCCGCGCGCTCACGGTGCTCGGAATTGCCCTTGCGGGCATCGTCATGTGTATATGTCAGTTTTGCCTGCTAGCGGCCGCGAGACAAGCTCTAACAAGTCCCAAAGTTGCCTCCGCGTCTCAGGCAGCCCTCAATACCGCTAATGCCACTTTACAGGACGATTTGCAGAACTGGGTGCTTGCAACTAATGAGTACATCAACGCTTCGCGGACACAGCTCAATGACGAAGTTTTCGGATGGAGTCAGGACGCCACCACTGCTTTGAACCACACAATTTCCGGCGCCATCGAAGACATCGACGCTGTTCTCGCAGATTTCTTCAACAATACTTTGTTATACAGCCCTATGACAACCGTTGTTCACTGCACGATCGAAAACAAACTCTACAAGATCCAAAAAGCTCTGACCTGGCTCCACAACAACCTACAGTTCCCCATACCGCTGATAGACGCTGCTGCACTGCAAAATTGGGCTCTCAACAGCAACCAATCTACGCAACAGTTGTCACAGCCAGGCGTCAACGGTTCCAAAGGTTTTGAGCCCTCTGCGGTAGCTAGAAAGCTCGTTGAAACTGCAAAGGAAGCCCTTGACAGTGTGCTACGTCAGTTCTACTCCGCCACCATCTTTGAGCTTGCTGTCGCTCTTAGCTTGCTGGCTATATGGATCTTACAGTGGCTCATCGCCGTTATTTTCACCATGGTGGTCTACGCGGCTTAGGTAAGCCTTTGTCTGGGTCCCTAGCTCTAATATTAAATTACTTCAGAAACTTTGATAAAGAAGTTAAACTACAAAACAACAAAACACTGCTAAAATTTGTACGTTTACTTTCATATTGAAAAGCGACGTTCGAGAAAGTTAAGTTTTGGTGCTTATTAGTTAACTGAGCAAACTTTTGCGGTCACAATACGGGTTTTGTTGGGCAACTTGGACCATTTTACGAAAAGCACAAAAAGTGTGAAACAACTTTTTCAAGTGGATCAGCAGCTATTTCGGCTCGACAAGGTGATCCATTGTCTTTATTACGTTTTGGCAGTAAAATCATTCTCTTAAAATCTTTTTTGGAAAACTTCTCGCAGCTTTTTTTCGGATAAGTTGTTTCTAACGCTCGCAGTGCAGATAACATTATCGCTGAAGCATGAAACTGGGCCAATTATCGCCCACTAAGGGCTTCCTGGCACCCCCAAAACCATTTCAGAAAGCAGATGACGAGAATTCCCGTTCGCGATCGTCTAGTTTTTCGCGGATTTTCTCATCCAGTGACAGCTCTCCGCGCAGAAAGGGTCCACCTTTGGAAGAACTCTCGACCGCAGCAATCCCGCCAGAACTGGTACCAATTGTCACCCTTTTGTCTGCACAGACTCACCGGCGCTATCATGAGGGTGTTTTTCTTATACTCAAAGATCTAAACAGTGACGGGTCGCCAGCTGCTCGCACCTGGAAAGAAGTGTACGGTGTCCTAATCGGCACTCAACTTGCTGTATGGGATGCACGCGTGTTAGCCGAAAACGGTGGGGATTCTGAAGAGCTTCTGAAAGCTACGGCGAAGCCCACGTACATAAATTTCACGGATGCTTCGTTCCGTCCTTTGGATCCGAAAGACGCTGTGATCGGAGATGGCAAAAAGCAGCTCAAGCACACGATAGTGGCATCTACGACACTAAAAAACAGGTATTTTTTGCAGTTTAGCGACGCTGACGCTTTTGCTCAGTGGCACGCCTCGCTCAGGTTGAGTGCCTTTGAATTTACTGCACTACAAGAAGCCTACACCGGTGCATTCTTGTCCACAAAAGGTGCGAAATTGGGTGATATTAGAGTGATCCTGGCAGACACAAAATTCAATTACGAAGACTGGGTCAGCGTAAGATTTGGAGCTGGAATGCCCTGGAAGCGTTGCTACGCAGTTATCTCTCAACCCACAAGAAAGAGCAAAACGAAGCGGATATGTGGCGAAATCAACTTTTATGAGAACGAAAAAAAGACCAAAAAGAATCAGGTCATGACAACTGTCAGCGACGCTTGTGCCGTATACGCCATTTACCCATCATCTCCTGTGCTTATTGACACCTCAACAATGATCAAATTAGAGGGTCGCGTGTCCTTTGGGAAAAAGGACACCCCAAAGGAAACAGACATTTTTATCATGCCAGAAAAGCACTACGCTGTGCCCGGTTACGATACTATCATCAGGTTTTTGATACCGACTATGAATGCTTTCCAGCTGTATGGGAGACCCAAGCGGCTGATTGCAGACAGACATGATTTGAACTCGCTACTATTTGGACTGCCAACGCTGCCTCACGTTCATTTCCTTCAGAAGGAAGATGTTCTCTCTATGGCCGGCTCGAAATCCAATATGGAATTGTCAGTTTTGGAGTGGAGAAATAAAATCAAGGAAGTTTTGTTGAAAAAAGTCAGTGCTGGTTACACTGGTTGTGGATCAAGTGAGGGTTTAAATGGTGCTTTGGCTTCTCCGGCCATTGGTTCCAATGAGTTATTCGATAGTTCGCCGATACAGACCTCTCCATTAATGGCGTCTGTGTCGAGGTTCCCTTCGGACAACCAACCCACCAAATCGAGTCTAAGAAACACCTCAGGAATTTCAAAAGGTGTGAATTATTCTACATCTCAAGATAACGTTTCGTCCGTTTACACAGGTGAAAATAGGTCACCTCAAAGATCTGTCGAGGGCCTCGGAGTTCCTACAGCAAGAATGAACACTCCAGAGAGAGTCGAAAGACTCAAGAAAGCGGCGCCGACCATTGAAATCGAGCAATCAAATTTTAGTGACTTCGAAAGGGCAGCGAAACCGCATGCTTTAGATGCTGCGGTCAGAAAATCTGAGCTATCAACAATATATGACAAGTACGCTCAGGTGCCGTTCGGAACTTCCGATCACAGTCTCCCACCATCGAATTTTGGCGACACTGCTGACTCGGCTGGAGCTTATGAGAACTACACCGGCTCACCTAGAGTCAAAAAATTGGATATTTCCAACTTACGAGACTCTAACAGTACGGACCAAACCGACATGTCTAGAGCTTTGCATGGTGAAGGTGGTAGAACCAGTAATGCCAACAGCTTTTATTCCGAAGGAAGAAACTCTCATACCGAAAACTCTGTTCAAGACGATGTGTTGGAAGATTTCTACAGCTTGTCTCAGCAAATTTCACAAATGGGGTTAGAAAGCAAAAACATCTCCCATGCTGATGTTAGTGCTGGTGCAAACGACAGAGGGGCAGATGATTTCAATTTTGAAGCCGCCAGTAGCAACAACTCGCTTGACAACGTATTTGATCCAGACTACTTGGAACAAAATCAGATGCTGGACAACGAAAGTCATTACACTAACAATGATAGCCATCATACAAGCAACGAAAATCAATTTCGCTATGGGGCTGGTAACCCTAGCCAGCAGTCTCTGGCTGCGTCCGAGGCTAGCAAAGGAGCTTCACTCAGCCATGGACAACAGCCCACAGGCGGGGTACAATCTCTGGTTATTCCAAAGCAAAGGGCCCAACAACAAAATGTCACTCCTACTTCACAAAAATTTTATGCTCAAGAGGGAAATATAAGCCAAACAGGTATTGGAATTGCTCCCGGTTCCAGTGAGAAACCCGTGCACATGAAACATTCTCCTGGCTATGCCAATTTGAATGCTGTGGGTCCCAATAGAACCGCGGTGTCTCCACTGCATGGTAAACACCCTGTTCCCGTTCCTGCAGGTAGTCCTGGACCTCACCGTCGTCCTGCTCCGCGTGGTGCACCCATGGGTGTTCCGCAACAGGTGCCAATGTCCCAGCAAATGCCAATATCGCAACAAGTCCCAGTTATGCCCCAGATGCCTATGTCCGTGCCTGTGCCACCTTCACAGCATCCAGTTCATCCCGTGGCTACTGGGAGTTTTGGCCCAAGAGCGTACGCTCCTGCCCCTGCTCATAATGTTGGCATGGCCGGCCCCTACGGTCGGCAGGTCCCACTTAACGCTGGGGGCATGCCACCTCCCGGTGGTCAGCCGGTGTATGCCAGGGGACCGGTGTATGGCCAACCTCCTTCGCACATTAAGCCAGTGCGTCCTCCTGGTCAGCAAACTGCATCCACGAGACCACCAGCTCAAAAGCCTCGGGCCCCGATGGCAGGCGGGTTTTCCCAATTTATGCCGGCAACAGCAAACAACCCTAACCCCTACAGTGCCAATCCGTACCAGCAGTAGCGGCAAGAGCAAAATTTCAAAAACGGCGGTTGGCTCATTTGCCAGGCTTTCTGGTTGGACAACACCCGAAAAAATCTGTAATTTCTCATGGTTTCAATTCCAATCAAATTCACTGTGGTTTTCGACCACTTCTTCCGCTCAAAACTCTTAGAAGCCTCAGAGATGCGCTCAAAAAGTGTAACTAGTACTAGTGATAGACAATCTATTCGTTTCATTCATTTCAAAATAGGTTTAGCTTTCATCGATGTCGTTTCCTCTCACTGGCGACTGTGTCGCTGTCGTCGTGCGGAAAAAGTACTCATGGTACTCGCGGTGTAAATTGACCCAGTTTCTCATCTTCATAAGAATCGTCCAACAACAATTTGAAGCTCAATTCAATCATTAATTCGTGTAGATCTGGGTTAGTGCCTTTGTTTAGATGCTTCTGCAGAACTGTGGTATCGGCACCCTTCACAATGCGATTTCAATGGGGGTCTTAGGCCCCAAATTGGGCCGTTCAGCGGTAACTTCAAGTATAAGAATGATGAATAGAAATTCAAGCAGTCTTTTTACACTAAGACCTGCCATTCGGTTACAGACCATTGAGTGTGTTCAGCAATTGAGGTGGCAACACACCGGAGGTGTTAAAAACTCGCAATCTTTGACGCAGGGTGAAGGAAACTCCTCTGGATGGAAAGATATCAAACGATTGTTCCAATTGTCGAGACCAGAATCCAAATCGATGTTCCTGGCGCTGGCATTAATCATTGTTTCGAGTTCTGTAAGTATGCTTGTGCCTAGTGTTATCGGAAAATTGATGGATGTAGCTAAAGAAGATGATCATGAGAGTTCTGAAAATTCAGAAAATACCACTGCAACACCAATAATGGAGAAAAAAATCTTTGGGCTCACCATGCCACAATTCTACAGTACGCTTTTCGGCCTGTTTGTGGTAGGGGCCATGGCCAATATGGGGAGAATTGTAATCCTTAAGGTAACGGGAGAAAAATTGGTAGCACGCTTGCGTACGAGGACCTTGAAAGCATCATTACAGCAGGACGCGACCTTTCTGGACAACAACCGCGTGGGAGATTTGATCTCCAGACTGTCCTCGGACGCCAGTATTGTATCCAAGTCGCTGACGCAAAATATGTCGGACGGAACACGCTCTTTGATACAAGGTTTTGTTGGATTTGGCATGATGAGCTACATATCCTTGAAATTGACTTGTGTGATGATGGTTCTTGCTCCTCCTTTAGCTGCCATGGCTTTGATTTACGGTAAGAGAATACGGAACCTATCGCGCTCATTGCAAGCGTCTGTAGGAGGTCTTACAAAAGCCGCAGAAGAACAACTTTCAGCTACCAGGACTATACAGGCTTACGGCGGTGAAAAACAGGCCATTCACCACTATGCAAAAGAGGTACGTGAAGTCTATCAAATAGGGCTCAAGGAGGCACTTACTTCCGGTGGATTCTTTGGACTTACAGGACTGGTAGGCAACGTTGCAGTTTTGGCCTTACTTTTGACGGGTACATCGATGATTCGGTCCGGAGCCCTCACGGTTGGCGATCTTTCCAGTTTCATGATTTACGCGGTATACACAGGAGGCTCATTGTTCGGAATGTCATCCTTCTATTCGGAGCTGATGAAAGGCGCAGGTGCCGCTGCTCGAGTGTTCGAACTCAATGACCGTCGGCCGTTGATACATCCTACACGTGGTATAAGTCCTGGCTCCTTGGCTGGTAAAAGAATCGATTTCAATCACGTCAAGTTCGCGTATCCAACGCGTCACCAGCACGTCATATTCCAGGATTTAAACATACGGGTACATGCCGGGGAGCACGTATGTATAGTGGGACCATCAGGTGGCGGTAAATCTACGGTTGCATCTCTTTTACTGCGCTTCTACGATGTCAACGAGGGTAGTATCACGATAGGTGGTCAAGATATCCGGAATTTCAATTTGCGCAAGTACAGACGTCTACTGGGCGTTGTGCAGCAAGAGCCTCTGTTATTTAACGGAACCATTCTTGATAACATCCTATACACGGTTCCCGAGCATATCAAGCATAATGAGACATTAGTATCGCAGGCCATTGGTCGGGCTAATTGTTCAGCATTTCTGGCCAGTTTTCCTGACGGTCTGCAAACACTTGTGGGACCGCGAGGAGCACAGCTATCAGGTGGTCAGAAGCAGCGTATTGCACTGGCACGAGCGTTTTTGCTCGATGCTGACTTGCTGATACTAGATGAGGCTACAAGTGCATTGGATTCTCGCAGTGAGGAGATTGTTGCCCGCACGCTATACTCGCGCAGTGCCAGAGGCAAGACTACAATCTCTATTGCTCACCGTGTGTCTACAATTCAGCACAGCTCGCGTGTGATAGTGTTGGACAGAACTGGTAGAGTGGCAGAAACTGGCTCTTTCGATGACCTCATCGCCGAACCAGCCTCGCAGCTAAACAAGCTCTTACGGAAGGAAGAAGAAGTTCCCGAAGAAGCTGCTCAACAGAATGCTACAGAGCCAGCGGGGGCTTTTGCAGAAAGAACAGGTTCCGGTGAATCGATTGAAAAAGTCTCTTCTGAAGAACCAGCTCAACCATCCCGTCCAGCATAGTAGCCGGTAAGCTACTCTGGATTCTGGGTGTCTGGGTTGTTCTAAGAATAACAAACGTGACTTTAGCGTGATCACAGGGTTTATGAAAATCATGTGATTATCGTGTGATTATCATGTGATGTATAATAACGGGCTTACACCGCCACAGTTGTGGCCATAACCTGGTCCCAATACGCTTTAACACTTGAGAAGAGATGATATAAGAAGAAAAGCCCGATTCCAAGCTGGTCAAAACCTCGAGTTTCGATAGCCATCATCGATCTTGAATCACTCAAGCCTCGAATCTTTCTCTTATTGTCACTCCCTCGCTGCTCTGACTGCAAAAAAGTGTCGATTTTAGAAATCTAAGGGAAATTTGGTCCTAGGAAACTTAACGAACAGTTCAGTAAAAGCTAAGCTAACCACTCTTCCTTCCATCGCATCAGGCAAGAGAGATCTTTGTTTGAACGTTTGAAGATATCATGCCATCTGTAGCTAGAAATTCGCAGAAATCCAGTTTGAAAAGCGTTGACATTAGTTCGCTGGAAGCCACGAATGCTTACGTTTCGTTGGTGAAGGATCAAGAGATTGTGGAAGTTCCAGAATTGGAGCTTGAGTCCGGTGCTGTGATCCAAAACTTTCCGATTGCATACAAGACATGGGGTCGTCTCAACGAACGTGGTGATAACGTTTTGGTGGTGTGTCATGCTCTAACTGGCTCAGCAGACGTAGCAGACTGGTGGGGCCCTCTGTTGGGCCCAGATCTTGCGTTCGACACTTCACGGTTTTTGGTAATATGCCTGAATTCGATGGGTTCTCCTTACGGGTCATTCTCCCCGCTAAATGTAGACCCAGATTGTGGTCAAGTGTACGGACCAGAGTTTCCACTGTGCACGGTACGTGATGACGTAAGAGCCCATAAAATTGTATTAGATTCTTTGGGAGTTACTTCTGTTGCATGTGTCGTTGGAGGTTCCATGGGTGGGATGGTCGCCCTGGAGTGGTCTGTAACTTTTGGTCGTGATTACGTGAGAAATATGGTTGCCTTGGCCACCAGCGCAAGACATTCAGCATGGTGTATTTCATGGTCTGAAGCTCAGAGACAGTCCATATATTCTGATCCCAATTATTTAGACGGATACTACCCTAAGGGCAAGCAACCTGTGGTGGGACTTTCTGCTGCTCGGATGTCTGCGCTCCTGACGTACCGCTCCAGGAATAGTTTTGAGACCAAATTTGCAAGACGATCTCCCTCTTTATTGCATCAGCAAAAATCCCACAAGAGCCTAGACAGTAATAAACCTGCGAAATTGCATGAGCACAGTCTGGCTATTCACAATGATGGACATTCACATTCCAAAAAACACGACCGTAGGAACAGTGAATCTAGTGATTCTTCGTCTGGATCTGTGAAATCTATGTCTTCTGCCACTTCTTCGTTGTCGATAACCTCTAAGCAAGGAAAGGCCATTAAGCCTGCACAAACATACTTTTCTGCTCAAAGTTATCTCAGATACCAGGGTAAGAAATTCATCGATAGATTCGATGCCAATTGTTATATTTCCATCACGAGAAAGCTGGATACGCATGATTTGTCTCGCGATCGCGACGAATATAATGAAGATTTAGATGAAACACTCGAATCCATTCAACAGCCTTCTTTGATCATCGGTATCAAGTCTGATGGACTATTCACTTACTCTGAACAAGAATACCTTGCAGCACATATACCAAATGCGGAGTTAAAGAAGATAGACTCTCCGGAAGGTCACGACGCTTTCCTACTCGAGTTCAAGCTTATAAACGAGTATATTATCGACTTTTTGAAGAAAAATGCTAAGGAGATTACACAATCTCCTCCACGTCTTTGGCAGGACAATACGAACCGCGAGATTATGAAAAACTCACTATTTGGTGAAGCCGAAGAGGTTACCAATTGGTAAGCGTTCACAGGTGGACTCCCCAGCGATACAACTTTATAATGGCTGTAATTACGATGAATATTTAGTAAGATAGACGTAAGTATAAACTTGAAGTTTAATGACATAAAGACTAAACCAAAAACCATGAGTTCTCCTCAGGTGACCCTAAATCTTTCACATCGTCCTGCTTGTCCTTATTTTTCGCCTGAACTAGACTCTTCGCATACTCCAGTTCGGAATAAATGCAGCTAATCGCTGTCTCTACACCATCTTCCCTAGAGATCTCTTGTTGTATCTGCTGCGCCTTATGAGACATTCGTGAGCTTGTGGTAACTTCTTTCAGTGCCCTTGATAATGTCTTGCTATTCAACTTTTTGAGATTAATGCCAGCACCAATGTCCTCCACGCGACCCGCGTAAAAAAACTGGTCCCCGAAAAAGGGTTTTATAATCGTTGGAAGGCCCGCTCTTAAGGTCGCACCTGTTGTGCCTGATCCACCATGGTGAACTGCAGCATCTATCTGAGGGAATAGCCAGTCATGAGGCACAGATCCTGAACTGTAAATACAACTTGGGAAAGTTTCTTCGGTATCATTACCGGTGCTATCGCCATCCAGTCTATCGGACCATCCTTTGTTAAGAATACAATAAACGTCTGCTTCTAGTACAGCATCCACCACTGCTTTCGTCATTTTCTTGGGATTGTTGATCACAATGGAGCCAAATCCGATGTAAACTAATTTTTTACCTTCCTTCCGAGCTTTAGCGATGAAGTTTGCCAATTCTTGTGGTGGCTTAAAATCATCCTTTCCATCCAAAAACCAATACCCTGTCACTTTGATCCATTCGCTAAAATCCACGGACGGTGGAAAGACGGCGGGTGATATGTTATACAAGAACGGTACCTTGTTTTGCTGCATTAGCATTAGATTGGTCTTTTTTAAACCCAGAGTCTCAATCCGCCATTTGTTTACTTGTCCTCCGATGCCTTTCCAGAAGATATTCTCGAAAAGTACATGAGTGAAGAAATTGTAGTTGCCGCCCCTCTTTTGATCTGGAACAATGAAAGCATGGGGATATGCCCTAGTTCTGGTCCACGGCATTGTGAATGCCCTAAAATAGGGGATCTGCAATGCTTCTGCGATATGGATTCCTGCCATAGCAGATGGTGACTCGATCAAAATATCGAGGTTCTGACATGCTTGCCAGGATGTTCCTAGGAGTTCGGAAATCCAATCCCTAAATTTCGAAGACGCTTCTCGAAGAAGCCCGACATTCATAGAGCCATGCTGCACCATTAAAGACATCAATTCTGCTGGATTGCCTGCAATCTCTCGGAATTTTATCCCATATGACTTAACCCATTCGCCAAACTCTGAGTGGCTGATAATGGTGACCCTGTGGCCTTCCCTCAGCAAGCCCTTCGCGAGAGCAATATAAGGTTGAACGTCCCCGCGAGACCCAATTGTTAAGAGACCGAATCTATAAGACTTCTTTGGAGAAATGCTAGTTTTGAAAAAGGGACTTTCTTCGACCATCATGGGGAGGTCATATCCTTCTGCATTTATTTTGTCTTCAAATAACCTTAGTTTTCCTGCATCAGTCGCTTTCTGCTCAGCTGAAATGTCGGTCGATCTAAGCTTTTGAGAAATTCCATCGATGGTGCTTACTGGGCTACCCACGTCTAGCTTTGCAGAGTCAATCTCCTTTAAAGTGACGTATTCAGCATCGTCTCTAGAACTCTGCAAACTGAACTCGAAGAACAGTTCTTCGTGACCATGGATAACCAAAACGAGTCCAAAGTACCCAAACCGGAAGCCGCGCTCCTTGTAGCAATTCTCTAGGTCTTCGATAGGAAGTATCATCTTTGTCTTGTTACCAGGAATCAAGGATCGGAAACAAATTACGGATGTGCCAACATAGAGCTTCCCATACACAGGGATATTTTTGTTAAGATGAGTATAATATGCTGCTCTTAGGATCTCATCATCTTTTAGGGAAAAGTGTGACTTGAATCTTTTGCTCGCAACGGACTGCTCTTTGACGCTAGCTAAATATTGGTCGTCATCCGGAAATATATCTGCAGGACCTTGTCTATAATGGACCGGGTGAGCGCCCCACATACTCCCCATATTTTTTATCGGGCGCGGCGTCCAGCTAGCAAGCTTAGAGCTTGCCATTTTGTTTTCTTCTGAAACTTGAACGGACTCGTCACTATCAGATATTTCATCAGGGGACACCTGAAGTTGCTGAGGGCTTGCGAGTTCTACCGTTTCTTGCGGCGTAGTGTGACTAACCCTACTCGAGGCTTCATCTTTGAAAGAACTAGATCTCGACTCGCTCTCATTCTTCGGTTTGAGTAAACTTAGAGCGCGTTGGGGATATTTGTGACTCAAATGAACGTGGGCTGGGAAAGATGGTCTTCGAACTCGAGAAACTGGTGATAAAACACGTTTCATTATCTTTCGTGAACTGGAGTCTGAGCGACCCCGCTGAGTTTTTTCTAGCAGCTCACTTTCATCATCGTTCAGCTCTGAAACAGGGATCGAAAGACGATTTATATCTGATGACTTCAGTGGAGGCTTGTCCATTTTGGAAAGCTGTGTATTGATGGCCTGTCTCAAATTCATCTCACTCTTCCCTAAAAACATGAAGAAATAGTCATCTACCGCAAATGATGTTGGACTTTCAAGTACGCGAATCCTCAAGGTCACGGATTGTGCCACTACCATTTGTTCCTCCACATCGAGGATATTTGCCAGGGGGATCCTCACGGACATCGAATCATTATCCGAGTTATGAGTTGCGAAAAGCTGTTTCTTTAATGCACTAGACCAAGAACGGGAAGAGAAATGCGAATCTGCACGAAACTTGTATGTTTTAGCCTCTGTGCGGATCCTGAACGTACCAGTAGCCCCATGACCACGATTGTCCAGCTCTATACGACTTGCGTACCTAAGGTCGATAGTTAAAAGCGGAAAATACAAGTCCTGTCTTGAGTTGTAGAGAGACAATGTATGGTCTTTGAGTACCGCCCAATAACGGCTCCATCTGCCTCTCAACCCGCCGGAAAATGTAGACAAGCTTCCGGACATCTTAGCGGTACCCGTGCTTTTTGGAAGAAATGCGAAGAACAGTAAATGGCGAGAAGTAAGGATAATATGGCCCTGGATGAGCAGATCCTTGAGCAGCCAGCACGACTGTCTAAGAACGAATTCATCGTCCTCTTCTTTCAAGTTGAAGCGTGACAGGAGTTTGCGGTATATTTTTTGCTGACGGGACCCCGATGACGTCGAAAGTACTGACATAGCGTCATGGTTAGGTTCCACTGAAATTTCGAACAGTGTGTCTTTCTTCGACACATGCGTCGCTGTATCTGCTAGGGAATCGAGGTCGATGGTGGCGTCTAAACTATCAGAGCTATCATTTCTGTCCATTTGAGGGCTCGTCCTTCTCATAGTTTCCATTTTTGCCTCGTTATTATCATTCTGTTCTTGTTCTTGGTCTTGGTTTTGGTCTTGGTTTTGGTCTTGGTCTTGGTCTTGGTTTTGATCCTCTTCCGATTTACTCACCGTACTGTCTTCTCCGTCATCGTCAGCCAGCGGATCGTCCTCGCAAATTTCTGCTGCTTGCTCCATATCCCTCATTCCTGCATACACACTTGCCGTTGTTAGCAAGCCCACAATGCTTTTTGCCATGCCACGAGGGCAAGCCAAATCCGGTTCCAAATCCCTGTTCCCAGAATCTATGGTGGCAGCTTCCTCACCGTCACTGACAGCGGGACTTGCCCTTTCATTACCTACCGTTCTTCCTGGAAAATGCATCAAACTGGCACTTGAATGGTACAGCTTTCCCACTGGCGATAGCGATCTCATCCATCGCCGTTGTGACGTCGAGCTCCGGCGTCCAGCACCGTCCGCGCTGGCCAAAATTACGCTTCCAGGTCCAGAGACTTGTTTCTTGGCCATTGGTAACTTGGTTCACGCTGGTCCAATGACATATACTAGTGTTTGAAGTTTGTGTTCTGTGGTGAAGGTGCTAGGGATTTGAGATGAGATGAGATGAGTGAGAACCACCCCTTACACATTGTTAGCACTCAACGTATACAGTGATACTCTATTTTTCATGGTTCAACCGCATGAGACTACGAATAAGTCTAGTGTATTATATGCAGTGATGATAATTGATAAGTGGTGTTTTTAAAATACCGAATACCGTCTCTTTACGGCATGTAAATATTGAAATGTTGTCGTGAAAGTACTGGTCACGTGACATTTTATTTACGAAACGGTTTCTAATCAAAGTTGAGCATTTCGAGCAACCATTCATCAGAATATGATGCGACAGTTCTGTATCTCTATTTCTTCTTTTTCCTTCTCAGCTTTTTAATCATCTTTGGATCTATCTATTCCTTAATTTTAGACGTAATACTTATATTCAATAAGAGGCAGGTGACAGTTAAAGACTATCTATGCGAAAAGTGAAACACTGCCACCATAACATGAAAAGAATCGCCAAGCGGTGCTCCGATTCGAATCTATCAAACTCTAGTACTGTAAATTTATTAGTTTTTGCACACCGTCGAATCGATGTCAAACTTTGTTTTCTAGCAATCTGTAGGCGTGCGATTTGGCATCCAGAACCTCCATCTTAACCTCTTCAAGCGCGCGAACCTCGCTTCTCCCAAACAGAAACGAGATCAAACCATCAATTAGGCCAGTAGCAACGGCAACGGTAATGAAAAAAGCCCAAAAAATCGATGACCAACTGGCACGGTTGGAAGTGAACGTGATCGCGATGTGAACTGCTATAATGCACACCACTGTGAGCCAAAAATGCGTGCCCCGCCACATTTTCTGCCAGTGTGCGACTTTGGTATAGCGATCTAAGACATTCAGCATGTCTTCGTAAATTTCAAGTCTTTCCATGATCATGGGCCGCGCAATTTCCTCGTTTGTATGTGACCGGACGTCCCGTGCTTGCAAACGCAGGGTACAATTGTATGCAAAATGATCCGAAAAACTGCCAATCTCGGGGATTCTTTCTGTGAATCTCACACTTGCTTGCAAAGTGACAAGCCTGCTTGGATCGATGAGTGCATAGTCAAGTCTACAGGCTTCGTCCGGTTGTCTCATCGAGCGCCATGTGTTCATGATCGAATCGCATGTAGTGCCGCCGTAGTCGATTTGACGCAGAGGTTCCAGCTTTGCAATGTGGGCTAGGTCTTGTTTACCATGCAGTTGTTCCCACGAATCCACAAACCCGGTTTCTCTTGTCAAAAATTTGTGTGGCAAAGTTCCCGGCTTGGAATTCAAATCACCAACTATGACCACTGCGTATCCTGCCAGTTTGTACAGGTTGGCTAGTTTGCTCATATCCCATGCCTGGCAGGAGCGATGACAGTAATAGGCAGCGTCACCAGTCGCTGCGTATGGCGCGTGCATATGACTATTCAAAATCGCCAGTGGATACGCATTTGCAGTGCTTGGCTTCAGCAACGTCACTGCCACGGATTTACCCACATACCAATCACCACGGAAAAACGCACTGGGCCGCCCATTTATGGGGAACCGGTACAAAAATGTGGATTCAATGGGGATTTTCGAAAGAATTGCCAAGCCAGGCCCTGCCAGAATACCTGAATAAAACAGTCGACGATACGGGTAGTTGTGCTGACATTTGCGCTCGATATAGTCCCAATCAGATTTGCACCAAATTTCTTGCAATGCAACTACATCGTAGTCATCTACACCGGAATGCGTTGCTGAAAGACCATGCAAGGGCAAAGCATTGGATTTCCCACCCAATTTCTCTGCGATGGCTTTCAAGCGTTGTTTCCGGAATTTAGACACATATTTGAGCCCCCAGGTGTTGAATGTGAGAAATTTGATATCTTGCGATACCTCTTGAGTACTCATCGTTCCGCTAATTACGTGAGAAAGCTAGTCAAAACTATAGAATAGGAATCAAGAGACTATTGACAACTCACAGCAGGACGAATATATTATAATTCAAAGACTTGGATTGATGTTCTCGAATGGAAAGACTCCTTATGGCTCTTCCACTTGGTTGTTAAAGTTGTCGAGAGTAACTACAATTACACTGTCAATTAATCTAATAAAGTGGAATGTCAGCGCTACAAAAGTAAACAACAACATTGTGCGTCCAAACTACGGTCAAGAACAGCAAAAAGATGGTGATCAGTGAGTTCCCAAAACTTCAAGATGAGATGGAGACATTTCAGGAAAAACTCCGGCTTGCTTTAGAGAAACACAAGCTTACTTTGATGGAAGTCATCGAAACATACAAAGAAGACGTTGACGGCCTTCAAGTACAGCAACAAAAGTCTCATGCGAGACTTGATCAGCTTATGGAAGATGAAAGACTATTGAAGAGCGGTATGTGATGGTAACGATGGGTTTAGATCAACAACTATCTATCAGCAGTTTTACTAACGTTTCGCAGAGATTGAGAGTTTTGAACGGGAAAAAGATGAGAGCGCTGCTAAAATAGAGGTATTCAGACTTCGCAAACAGCAACTTGATGGCGAAAGAGCAGCTTTGGCGGATGATTCAGCTCAGTTACAACTACTTTTGGCCCAGAAACATGACGATGTACGACAGAAAAGACAGCAGCTCCAACAACAACAACAGCGTGATATTGCCGAGGCAAATGTCTACAGTGAGCTACTCGGTCTAGAAATCGAGGCGCCAGTACCGCAGGTCTTGCAGTTTGTTTTTCGTAGAGTACTGGAGTCTGATCCTAGTGCATCGTGTGAAATTAACCTCGATCTGTCTCAGGAAAGCTACAAAGTGATAGATTCCAGACCCAAACTTTCACCACAGGTTCTAAGTGACCTTTCAGTACATCTAAATGATACTGGAGACCTAGGCGCGTTTCTCAAGGGGAGTAGAGCCGCTTTGATTCGGGCTCTAGACGGCGGATCGTAGAATGCGATGCGATGAGATGCCCTATATTGGGCCAGTGAACCAGAGAGTCCGTAACTATTAAACATCTAAAATCCAGCACTGAACGTAGCACGAGCTCATACTGTTTCCATCTCTAGACGCTTCTGGCCTTACCAGAAGTCAGACAATGCTTATACTTCAAAGGTTGTTGATTGTGTACATTGCGCTCAGCACTGCTCTAGCCTCAATAGGTGATAGGCTCGACGAATTCGCGGAATGCGTGGAAGATTGTCAATTGGCTTTGAGGTGTCCCGGATTTGAGGAGGATTTTCCAAGTGGTACAGCATCGGGATCACATGCCGTTTTCATTCCTGCTTCTTCAGTGGCGAGCGGTTTGTTTTTTTGGGATTGCACTGCTCACTGCGACTACCAATGCCAGCAGATCATTACTCAGTTGCGCATACACGAGGGTAAACCAGTTGTACAATTCCACGGCAAATGGCCATTCAAAAAGATGCTAGGAATGCAAGAGCTGTTTTCTACGATCTTCAGTGTCGCCAATTTCGTTCCTCATTACCGTGGATACCGGCTGCTGCAAGGTGAACTTAAGGCAACGCCGTTGAAAAGTAAAGCTCATCTAGTCTTGAATCAATACGTTTACGTGGCAATGGCAGGAATGCTTGCCTGGACTTCAAGCTCAATCTTCCATTTTCGTGATCTAGAGATCACTGAAAAGCTGGATTATTTTTTCGCTGGGGCTACCGTTCTGAGTGCATTCCACGCTATTCTTATTCGTGTTGGGCGGCTGTACCAACAAGACACCTATCTTCGTATGGCTTCAGGAACGGTTCTGCTTATTTTCGGTATGCACATTGTGCGGCAATATTTGGATTGGTCCTACACCTACAACATGAGGTTTAATGTGGCATTTGGTGTTTTACAATACATCCTGCTATTGGTGCTAGCGTACAAAAATTTCAAGCAGTTGAAACGGAGGAGACAACCGCGGAAAGCACATTACAAGATCCGAAAATCGATGGTTTTCGACCTTTGCGTCGTACCCGCGGCTCTTGTCATTGGCACTTCCTTGTCCATGTCGTGCGAGCTCGTTGATTTCTTCAGCTACAAATGGCAGATAGACTCGCATGCTATCTGGCATGCCTGTACGGTGATTCCTTCATGGAAACTATACGATTTTTTCATCGATGACTATCGATACTTGGAAGTCTGTGACGCGGGCATCGAAGATTGAAGGGCCATTTTTTTTCGAACGTGAGATGGCAAGCAAATATCGTACGCTTTTCGAGTGCTGATATGTCGAGAGTTTCGAGGGACTTTCATTTTACAAAACAATCGATACACATGCAAATCTTCAAGTTGTTGGAGAGCAAATTAGCCTGGAAAACGCTTTAGACACCTCTCTATGAGTGATGCAGATTCAACCAGTCCGTGAGAGCGACGATAGTCCAATCAGGGTTTGCATTATCTAGCACCTATTGGGCCAAACTTTTTACCCGCTCTGTTAAATGTCACAGACACCTCAGTTAGTCGCCACAGAATCCAACTGAGGGCACTTCATATTGGGTTACCCACAAAGCAGAGAGTCGTAACCGTAAAGCGTCTTCTCTTGCTCATCCATTATCGTTTACTAAAACACGTGATGAGAGGCACGTGACAAAAGATTAATTAGTTGCATAAGGGTTCATCATTCTACCATGCAGGAATTGGACTCAATACATTTTTACAAAGATGTCTCGAGAAGATGATGATTTGGGACTTCATTTGGTACTGATTGCGTCCTATTGATATAAAACGATATTTGTACTGTATGAGCGTGAGAATCTGACTTCGGGCGTGGATTCTCTTTATTATTGGCAGTTCATTGAATAATCCATTACATGCATTCAAAAATGTCGAAAACAGATTTTTCAAGCGATCTGGACGTTCCAGGCGAAGAGGAGTATAAACCTCGTTACCGCTGGAGTGAGCGTCTTGCACGCTTCCCAAAACCGCTGGCAGGAATTGTGCTGGACGTGAAAGACAGACTACCGACTTACGTTTCTGACTGGACAGATGCATGGGACTATAGAGTTATCCCAAGCGTCGTAGAAACGTACTTCAACAACTTGCTGCCGGCTATTGCATTTGCCCAGGATATGTTTGATAGGACAGACCAGTCATACGGGGTAAACGAGGTGTTGTTGGCCAGTGCATTGGGTGGAATTGTTTTCGGCCTTTTTTCAGGCCAGCCATTATGCATTGTGGGCGTCACAGGGCCCATTTCAATCTTTAACTACACTGTGTACGACCTCATCAAGCCGCTGAACATTGACTTTTTCGGATTCATGTTCTGGATTTGTATATGGGCCATGGCTCTGCATCTTGCACTCTCCATGAGCAATACGGTTTGCTGGTTACGGTACGTTACGAATTTCCCATGCGACATTTTTGGCCTCTTCATCAACGTTGTGTATGTCCAGAAAGGCATTCAGATCCTCACAAGACAATTCAAGTATGAGGGATCAATTGATTTGACAGCGGGCTACGCCAGCATCGTAGTGGCGTTGCTTATGGCAGTCTTTGGACTTGGTTTCAAGCTTGCGGTGCGAACTCCGTTTTTCAATCACAAACTGCGTACTTTCATTGCAGATTATTCCACAGCACTTTCTGTGGTTTTCTGGTCTGCATTTATACATTTCGGTGGCTATTTGGAAGATGTTCATTTTCAAAAGTTGCCGATCACCAAATCATTTCACCCTACCGCTGATACGCGAGATCGCAGCACTTGGCTCGCGTACGTTAAGATCCCTGTCAAAGACGTATTCCTGGCACTACCCTTTGGTATCGTGCTCACAATTCTGTTTTACTTTGACCACAACGTGTCGTCACTGATGGCACAGCGATCTGAATACAAACTCACAAAGGCCTCCACTTTTCATTTTGATTTTGCTTTGTTGGGATTGACCACAGCTGTTAGTGGTGTTTTGGGTATTCCAGCACCAAATGGCTTGATCCCGCAAGCGCCACTGCACACGGAAACTCTTTTGGTTCGCGATGAAAAAGGCCAAGTAGTACGATGCGTAGAACAACGGTTCACGAATACCGTACAGGGACTGATGATTTTGGGCACAATGGCGCGACCTTTATTGGTGTGTTTGGGCCAAATTCCCCAAGCAGTGCTCTCAGGTCTTTTCTTTATGATGGGACTTTACGGACTGCTAAACAATGCTATAGTTGGCCGAATTTTTTTTGTTATCACTGAAAAGTCAAAGCGAGATTTGGGTAATGATCTCAATGCTGTGCCCATAAAGAAGCTACTAATATTTTTGGCATTGAGTCTCGTTGGATTCGCCGCTGAATTTGCGATTTTGAACACCCGTGGTGCACTGGGATTTCCTGTCGTGCTTTTGTCAACCGTTATTGTGTCATTCTTCTTCCCGAAATGGTTCTCTCCAGCAGAATTAAGCACGCTAGATGCAAAAGTGGGGGAGGAATTCACCTTGAAGAATTTGATGTCGTCGTCTCTGATGGGACGGGATCGTCAGAGATAAGGTTCACTCTATGGTAGCGATTACAGGGGAAAAGTGATTAGTGAAATGATGGTGAAATTCCTTTTTGCGTTAGACCAGTGAACGATTATTTATGTGGAATTTCGGTTCCTGTTCAAAAAGCTTAATGTGCATGACCTGAGAATGAGGCGGAATTGAGCATTCACTGCATTAGAGCGCATGATGAATAAGAAGGGCGGCGACCGCTTTCAGACATAACTTGTCCCGAAGCGGTAAGTGAAGGCATAACAATACGGTGGCTTCATCCACAATGGCATTGAAGCCGTCGATTTCGAAATTAACGTTTAATTTACTAGTAAGAGTTGATCCGGGTGTTCTCTTGAGGACTTGGAAGTTATCAGATTTGGGAAAAAGCTTATTTGAAAATTACCGAAGACAAAGATAAAGGTAGTTTTCGCTTGCGCGATCGATCAGGATGCCGAATATTCTAGTGCAAGCCAGGAAAGCTTTATCTTAGTCCCAGGCCGCAAATATTGCCTGCCGCATAAGAACAAGGTGCGAATTTTGATCTATTGCTGGGCTGATTGAAACAGACAACAAAGTTACGGACTCCCAGCGAACAGTTTTGGAGCATCGTGCCGTTTTCGCATTAGCTCAGAGGTCATGAGACCGGGAATGGAGAAGGTGGCTGACACATTTACAAATACAATTGCAGAGAAAGACAGCGAATTGCTGGTCATAATGGGAGAGAGCTCTGTTCCAGAATCTGGAATGCGTTTTGTGTGTGTGTGAGTACGTACTAGCATGTTCATAAGAGTCACGCCAATAACACGTGACGATACTTTGTACTAAATGAAAGTCTGTCCCGCCAAGAATAATCTGTCAGTAAACACATGTACAAGGATCTATAGCGATAGCTCCTGTTTTCCTGTACTGGTCCGTTGCAACTTGACGGCATAGAGCATCCAGGCTAATGGAAAGCACATAAACCGTACAAAATGACTCAAATTACTTGCTTCTAGTTTGTTTCCAGTTTGTTTCCAGATTCCATTGTTGCCAAAATGCCTTTGAAAAGTTCCAGGGTCACCAGAAAACCTGCCGTATCCAGCGATGCACATATGATTTTCCCGTTTGTTTCTCGTTTGTTTCCAACTACCAATGTTTCCAATTTAAACAAGGCTTGCCTTAACAGTCAGGGAAGCGGAAGTACCACCTCCAAATCCAAAAAAAATCACGGTGATAAGATAGAGAGAAATTATGGCAGCGTAGAGAGAAATAGGTAAAAAGGTACGACAAGATGAAGTTTTGGGATTTTATTACGGACAACAGATATATATGCATACGCGCCATTACAATATTACGAGATCTCATCCAAGACAAGCTCCTACCATCTGTAGCTATTGACAAATGGGCATCGCGCCAAGTTTCGCCTTGTTTCCTTGTTTTATCACGTGATTTCAACTTTTAAACTTCCTCTCTATACCTGCACTGTATATCTACATACACCATGACAGGTTCATCTGTCCCTGGCCAGATCCATATAGTTTCTCGTCACTTTCGCTTTTTGACTCTTGTTATCCGCTTTAAACAGACTAAGCTCACTTCCTTGTCGTTGTACTCGCTTTCCACACATTCACTTCTGACCCACCTATGCCCGTCTTGCGCATCACCTCCATCGGCTACATTTCATCATACTGCGGTTGTCTGTCACCCTAAAGAGCAATGTCCGGTTCTTCAAGTGCCAAAAACAAAGGCACCGTGTCGAAAAAAGACTATTTTGAATACAACCTTCCGCAGTGGACAATGTACCACACTTTCTTGGCCACCTACCCGCATTTCAAGCGTCCGACCGACGCTGTTTGCCAGAGCCTTGGTAAATGGATGTCTCTCAGTGTAGTAACCTGTTAACCGGATTTCCAAAGCATTTTCGTTGTTACCTTGCTTATCACTGTACATATGTGTGTGGTGCGTAGACACATGTGCTCTTTTCCCCGGGTTTTTCGACACCTGATGACGACGCTGTTGTTGTCCTTATCTGAAGCGAATTCGCTCTGGCCCGAATCGATAGTTTACGGCACTGTTGTAGTTCCGGCTTCTTGATTGGCCAAAGAGGTCGTTATAACGTCACAGTGGTCTAAGGTAGTTTATATATTCAGATGGGTAAAGTAAGAGGGAAGAAAGGCTTGTTATTGATTATATGATTAGGGTAGAAGGCTATCGATTCTGTAAAGAGCCAAAGATACACTTGGTTTGATTTCCTCCACACACATACATACATACATACAGAAGCACACACACTTTATTCAAGAATGAGCAAGCCAGTTGTACTAAGATTAGGAGCTATTAAATACGCCCAGGAAGCGTGGGAGAAACTTGGGCAAATTGCCCAAGTGATAACCGTCGAGGAAAACAGCACCAGAGCGGATTTCATCAAGGCAATCAAGGACCCTAAAAGTCCAATTTTCAAGACCCAGGTCATAGGCAGAACTTTTGCCAGTGTGGCCAACACAGGCCGTTTCGATGCAGAGCTAGCACAGGCCTTGCCAGCTACTGTGGCAGCCGTGTGTCATAACGGAGCCGGCTACGACCAGATCGATGTGGCCGAGTTCGCTGCAAAACACATCCAGGTGTCTAATGTGCCTGAATTGGTCAACAACGCTACAGCTGACACCCACGTTTTCTTGCTTCTGGGAGCACTGCGCAACTTCGAGCACGGCCATAGACTAATGCTCGAGCACAAATGGTCTTCTTCGGGAGGAGCAGCAGGAGCTCCTATTGGCCACGATCCAGAAGGAAAAACCGTCGGGATCTTAGGCTTAGGAGGCATTGGCCGTGCCATCGTCGAAAGACTCAAGCCTTTTGGCTTCAAAAGATTTGTCTACCACAACCGGAAGAGATTGGCTCCAGAACTCGAAAATGGATGCGAGTACGTTTCGTTTGACGAGCTTTTGAAGGTTTCAGATGTGGTGTCCATCAACATCCCATTGAACGCCAAGACCCGCCACATTGTCGATGCCAAGGCCATAAGCCAGATGAAGGATGGCGTGGTGATTGTAAACACAGCCCGTGGAGCGGTAATTGACGAAAAAGCCTTGATTGCTGCTTTGAAATCCGGGAAAGTCAGATCTGCCGGTTTAGACGTATACGAGCACGAACCTGAGGTGCCCCAGGAACTACTCGATTTGCCTAACGTCTGCGGCGTTCCTCACATGGGTACACACACGGTCGAAACCGTCAAGAAAATGGAAGAGTTTGTGGTGAAGAACATTGAGTCCGTGATAAAAACAGGCAAAGTGATTTCGGTAGTACCCGAGCTCCAATCTGAAGCATGGGTCGATGAGCAAAAGCCGTTGTAGGCCTAAACGGATATAGAACCTTCATTAAACATACATTTCGCTATTAAATTCAAAAGTGTCCTATTTTATCAGTCTTACCTACAGCTATACCACTCGTGATAAACATATTCGGATGATACTCTAATAATATACAAACCACACCTTGCTTTAAACCTTCACATAGTACACATTGTCGCCGTCTTTGTCGGCTTTAGTGGAGTTAGTGCTTCTGAAGCTCCCTTGGACCTGCATGAGAGCGATATAGCATAGCACGGCCAGAACCAATGCCACGAAACTGAACACGACATAGTGGCCCACAATGTAGGATTTCAAAACACAACTTAAGCTGCGTTCATGCACCTCTCGGTCAAGTCCAAATCCGTAGTTGAAATATCCTAACCCGTACTGGAATATCGATTTGAATCCTCCAAAATCCGTATACGTTTCCTTCGCTAGCACGATATCAAGGTCCCCAATGTCTTGAAACGCATGTTCGCGGAGCAAAGCGGGATCAATAGGCTCTGGTATCATTGCAACGTACGTCTGGCCTCACAAAAGAGGGAAGAAGCCAGGTTTTTCGGTGGTTGTCGCTGTTCGCACTCTCTTTCGTAGAGCTAGGTCCCTGTATGGATATTTTTCCAATTTGCAGGTCCTCGAGTCCTGATCCACAGTGTCAGTTTGGAAAATAGTGATGGTGTTTGTTAGTTTGGAAGATAGTGATACCGTTTGCGGTAAGAAGCAGCAAGCGGTGATCCTTAACAGCGTATCTTGTGTACGGGTTGTGATATGCTCATATTACAGCGGAAAATTTACGGAAAACACGGTGAAAGACCTTTTAGGAAACCCTTCAATTGACTCAAATAGATTAAACTGTCTGGTATCAATGATTGTCAGATGACCGTTATTCAATAGCTCCCAATTGTGGTTCTTGACTTGGCATGATACATCGGTACGAGAACATGGAGTGCACAGGCTGTAATTCATATATTTATAATCCTGCAACCCAATGTTAGCAGAAGGTTTTGCAGGATCGCTCATCACAACAAATGATTCTTGTCTTATCGTTTTCCACTCACTTTGTCATTTGTCGCAATACAGCACGTGACCTAAACAAGCTCAAATTATAATAACTTGGTAGTTGGTAAGTTAGAGAATTACTGGAATCCATAAAGAATAGATGGGTCTTGGAAAAACACAATTGATTTCGTTTGTAGGTCATAGACCACTAACCTTCATTCAACTATTCCCAAAACTATTCTTAGTGAAAAGGACCGGCATCATTACCCACGGCTATGTCCAAGTGGTTCGATCTCTCACACACAGGATGTATGCGTCACAGCTAAGTAATCCTTCCAAAAAATTAGGCATCTTACCACAGAGGCTCAAAGGACTGAGTCAAATGGTCCCCTGCGTCGACCAGCGGAGAATAGCCATGTGGAAGCTCTCAAAACATCAATAAATGTCATGAAGAACTCAATCTAAGCAGTACTTGTAGTCAGGAAGAAATTCATCTTTAAATGTGCTGAAATTTAACGAATGAGACATGGTTATTGTCTGTGCTTGCGATATTCGTAAAATCAGAAACATGAATTTCAACAATCTTTCTCGTCGGGACCGAACTTCAAAGCTATTCACAAATTACCGAAATTTGGCTAAATCAACCCTCTTATTCTTCCGAACGCTTGCTTAGTACCACTTGGCTTTCGCTAGCGTCCATCGCTAGCCCCTATCGCTTCATTTTTGAAGTTGCGCCAGTGCTCTTGGACACCTCATAACCTTGTACGAATATGAAATTGTAATTACATGTATAATGTATACTAAACTTACCAGATGAACTTCAAGAAAAGATCAACATCTTGGCGGTCCTTCTTATCGTTAGGTTAGATTATCCTCCTTTTAAGTCATTGACCAAATTATGGCGTACTATAAATCGACTCCAAAAGTGGGATTGGGATCCCAAACGCTTGCTACCACGCCGGAAACAGCTTTCAAAATTGCACATCAGCGGGTGTCCATAGATTTAGACTTATCAAATCACTCTTTGAATGGTTCTGCAGAAATCATTTTAATACCCCTCAGCGATAAGCTGGAATTCGTGACACTGGATTGCAAAGAAATCCAAATCACAGATGTCATCGTCGAAAATAGACGTTGTGATCACTACATTCACGATGATCCTTACAGATGGTATGCCGACAAATACAGTACGGGGAAGCTCTCTGAGCTACCACTTTTCGATACAAACTCTGTAGAGCAAGCACATTTCCTTAGGAACAAATTTGCAGAGCTCAATTTACCCTCAGAATCGTCAGACGCAACCCGCTCACAGGTCACAATTAGAATTCCACCTTCGGTCAAAATTACACTCCAAGAGGCAAATGCATTGTCATCCTTCACGCCAATCACACCATCCATCCGCACTCCCGCCCAAGATACAATTTATTCCCCCATAACAATCAAAATCAATTACCAGCTCCAAAACCCCACCAGTGGACTACAATTCGATACCTCCAGAGAACAGCATCTATGGACGGCGTGCACGGTTAATACGGAGTGGAACGCAAGTGCCTCTCACTGGCTGCCGTGTGTTGATACCATGGAGGAGAAATGCACATGGGAGCTGGAATTCAGTGTGCCCAAAAAAGTAAAGGACATTGGAACCCATAATGTCATAGGAGTCACAAAGCCCAACAAAAGACGCAAGGTTCGAGATGATAACGTTAAGAATGCCGATTCAGGACGGCATATAGATCAAGAAGATGCACCAATTTCAAAACATCGCTCTCGTCGACATGCAGACGGAGAGCCAAACGAAGATGACCATGATGATGAATTAGACGACGACGACGAAGAGGACGATGACGAAGAGGAAGAGGATAATCCGTTTAATCGGGACATAGTCGTTTGCGCTTCAGAATTTTCAACTGGAAAGGAAGCTCCGCACCCGACCGATCTGTCCAGAAAGCTCGTGTCTTTTCAAATTTTTAATCCGGTAGCGCCACATCATATAGGCTGGGCTGTTGGCGCCTTTCAAGCTTGGACTTTGCCGCAAATCAAGACTCACGGCGAACCTGAAGAGGAAAGCGATGAAACAGCAGCTATCGCGGAAATTCCAGATGACGAGGAACCAGATGTAATTCCCATCCAAGTTTACACACTGCCGAGTCCCGATGTCGATGAAAGAGTCATTCTCAATTCAACGTTGGTTGCGCAAGAAATACTGGACTTCTACGCCCGAGAATTCGGGTCATATTCTTTTACCTCTTACTGCCTCCTCTTTTTGCCATCAATACCTGATGATTCCACGGATTTCGCTGGCGCTACATTTTGTAACACTAGGCTGTTGTATCCTCCTGAAATCATTGATCTTACTTTTTCAACAACCGACAAATTAAGCTGGGCATTGGCAACGCAATGGTCGGGGGTTAACGTTACACCCCTGGAGCTGAATGATATCTGGTGTTGCATTGGGATGGCAGGCTACATGTCTCTGCAGTTTTCCAAACACTTGATGGGGTTGAATGAGTTCAAATACAGAGTCAAAACTTTGTCTGAACGAGTAGCAGATCGCGACTGGGAAAAGCCGCCAATTGCAGGAGCTTTTGCTCATGCTTCTATGCCTGTCACCTCTCTCTCAAAAGAACTGGAGTTTATAAAGCTGAAGGCTCCCATTGTGCTATACATTTTAGATCGCAGAATGACTAAAACAGAACGATCGTTTGGTATGTCTCGTGTGTTGCCCAAGATTTTCTTACAGGCGATGTCAGGAGATCTTCCCAATAGCACGATTTCGACGTCACACTTTCAACATGTTTGTGAACGTGTTAACAAGAACAAGCTCGAGAACTTTTTTAAAGAATGGGTTTTTGGATCTGGTGTGCCTATTTTCCGAATCACCCAACGGTTCAATAAGAAGCGGATGGTTGTGGAAATGGGAATTCGTCAATGCCAGGTTCAAGAAATTGCTCAGGATAAGACAGTAGGTGCAGAAGGTTTTCAGTCCAGTGCCCTGAGCCATATTACATACCCGAACACTAATTTGATACCTGTTTTCACCGGGTCTATGACAATTCGAATTCACGAAGCCGATGGTACGCCTTACGAACATATCGTTGAGCTCAAAGACACATTCACGAAACTTGATATTCAATACAACACCAAATATAAAAGGTTGAAAAGGAGGAGGAAGATCAATAAATCTGCCAAACACGAAGGAAAAGATCAAACACCTTTTGAGACAGCAGACATGGCTGGTGCTGACGAGGAAAACGAAGATATTGTGCTCGTAAATTGTCTCGGTGATGTATTAATGGGTGCGAAAGATTGCCAGCAGTGGAATCTGACAGATCCATTTATGACAAGCGAAGGTGATGAGTTCCAACAGCAGAACGAGGCTTTCGAGTGGATAAGAATTGATGCTGATTTTGAATGGGTGTGCAAAGTTTACATTAATCAGCCGGACTACATGTTTGCTTCTCAGTTGCAGCAGGATCGGGATGTGGAAGCGCAGATTGATAGCATAAGGTTTTTCCAAGATGTTGTGATGAATTCAAATGAGAACTCCTTGATATACTCTTCGATCTTGACTCGTACGGCTATGGATGATAGGTATTTTTATGGTGTGAGAGTTGAGGCATGCAAAGCATTATCCAGCTTTATAGTGTCTCAGGCAAACTCAGATAGTTTTATGGGAGGTGCAAAACATTTGATTAAGATATTCCAGCACTATTTTTGTTACGAGAACTCTAGTATTCCGTTCAATAACGATTTTTCCTCTTACCAGCGCTATTTTTTACAAGGAGCCATTCCCCATCTCCTTTCGCAGGTAAAAAATGACAACGATGTCTGCCCAAAATTTGTTAAGCGCTTCTTGCTCAACATCGTTAGATACAACGAGAACGCAGAAAACAGCTACGACGATACGATATATGTCGTAAATCTAATTAGGAGTGCCGTCACCAGCGCTCTCAATGACCCTGACGATGAACCCTTTTACCGGGACTTGCTCCATGAATTGCGAAGGTTCAAGAACCTTGATCAATGGATACCATCTTATCAGTTACTGGTCACAAAGTGTATCATGGACCAACACTTGAGGCTAGCAGTCGATGGTTACTTTGTTTACGACGATATCTCACAAATTTTGGAGTACGCATTGAACGAAAGCTCCACTTCATCGCCAGGAATTTGCAGGCACTTTCGTGAGGGGATGCAAGATTTGCTTTTGACTTCTTTCAAAATTCTTCTTGTAGAAGGCGGAATCAAAAATAGAGAAGCTTTGAAGCTATTTTTCGAGCACATGCTCTTTCATCCAGATCCTTACATCAGGGTGAACCTGGTTGGGTCTCTTATTGACGCCGTCAATTTCATAGCCGACAAAAGGTGTCTTGACATTTTTGACGATGATTTTGAGAGTTTACACACAACTGCCGACACGGTGGTTAAGGCGGAGGCCTTGGAACTCGGGGATGCTAATATTATTGTGGAGAGTTTTAGCGCTGAGACGGCCAATAAGAGGGAAATGCAATTGCGAGGAACAATGAACGGATTGATCACTCTAATGCGCCGGAAATTCGCCACTTATGAGCCTTTAAAGCATATAACTTGGGATACTTTGCATTCACCATTGGCGAGTGTCTACCAGAAAAAAAGTCTTTTCGATTTGGTACGTGTAATTTATCAAATGGAGGACAGGCTTTGCGTGAGGCTCACGATCCCAAAAGACCGGAAACTCATGGCGAAGAATATGGGCAAGGGTGTGGTCAAATTACGTCGTGAAGGTATCTTGAAGGTTCATCTAACTCCAAAACCCAAAATCAATGTCAAACGAAAACCTTCGATGACACCTAAGTCATCGTCATTGAAAGTGAAACTCAATGCCACCACCGTCAAAAAACCATCTTCACCAGCCAAATCGCGCGGTGGCGTTGGTGCTGGTGGTACTGCGGCATCAGACTCCATTGCGCCTGTCTCTCCAAAGAAAGCCAAGAAGTTGGTAAAAAGTTCGATTACCAAAATTGGTTCTCTTCCTCTTAGGTTTATCAAAATTTCTCCACACAGACGTTCAGTAGATCTTTCGGCAGTGTCTTTCAATGAAAACGTCAGAATTGTGAAGTCAAATACCAGATCTCTAGTGATCAAGATTCGGACAGCTCAGAACAGAAACGCATCAAAAAAAGAAGCTTCATAAAAGAAGCAAGGAACAAGAATTCAAAGAGAGTCAATACTTCCCAGCTAGCCTAATGAAAGGCATTACATAGACTGAAAGGGAATCAAATCGGCGGCTAGTCTAGTCAAGTTTCTGGGTCTTTCGGCATTTGGTTTAGGCTCTTTCCCGTACAAAAGTATACACTGGTAATATTGGTTGATTCTCAGTGATATGTTGATCAGAAGAGCCCATCCAACGTCAAAAGACCTGCCACCAAGGCTATCATATGGCCTTATGCTCTCATATGGGAGTTCATCACTGGCTCATTGGATTCCTGGGACTCCTCAGTATTGTATCATGCCTCGGGGATACACTTTTTGATGCTAGTCAAGCCGATGGAACGTCGGCGAGATTTTCCACGACATCGTCAGGCTCTGCCAGCAAGGGTTTCTTAGTGGAGTCAGAGCAACTACAGAAAGATGCGTTTCGAGTATTTGAAACAGACGAAGGAAAAGGTAACTTTTCCGCTGTGAACTTAGTGATCGGTGATAATAACACCGAAACCAGCACAATTATCGTACATCAAGGAAGCTCAGATCCTATCATCCCTTCTGAACCGTCAAATTCGAGCGTTTCGTTGTCAGATGATGCTGATCCACTGGCTTCGCCTCATGTTGACGAAGAGCAGAATGACAACGACACAAAGATTCCTTCCTTTGACGAGTGGAAAGAAATCAGGCTCAGTCAAGATTCCAAAAGGGATATACATCCGAATTTCAGATCGGTTGAGTATTCAGATCCCTCTGGTTTCAAAAGTGAAACGATCGGTGACGAACTAGAGATTGATGTCGGTCTTTTCACGTCCCATGGGAGCAATGCAGACGAGGAACCCGAGGGCAAGCTGTACAAACACAGATTCAATTACGCGTCTTTAGACTGTGCTGCTACAATCATTAAAACGAATTCCGAGGCTTCAGGAGCAAACTCAATACTTCATGAGAACAAAGACAAGTATCTTTTGACTCCATGTTCTGCGTCAAGCAAATTTGTGATTATAGAGTTATGCCAAGACATATTGGTGGAACAGATCGCCATTGCAAACTACGAATTTTTCTCGTCCACTTTTCAAACATTGAGATTCTCGGTATCAGATCGATTCCCTCCAAAAAACGGATGGAAGGTCCTAGGAGAGTTTAACGCAAACAATACGCGGAACATACAAGAGTTTGATATTCCAAATCCCCTTATTTGGGCAAGATACGCCAGAGTAGAAGTGCTCTCGCACTTTGGGCACGAGTTTTATTGCCCAATATCCGTTATTAGAGTACACGGGAAGACGATGATGGATGATGTGAAGCTAGACGAGTTGGAAGAAAGATATAATCAAGAGCAAGAGATTGCAAGAAATGTGGAGAAGAAAACGCAGGAGTGTATCGAGGAAGAGATGGCTGTTTTATCCTCAGCTGGCGCTGCGTTGGATAAATGTCAGCTTCCAGATTTTGCATCAAATCAAAATTTGACTCCGATCTCGAAAATAGGGCTCAGGGTCGCACAATGTCCAACGGTATTACCGTACTTGGGCTTTGATCAATTTTTAAAAACCTATAACCAAAGCATATGTGATCCATCAAAGTTTCAAAGTGCTCCTGACACATCCAGTGCTCTACCATCGTCCTCTACTGAAGAATCCATTTTCAAGACAATTATCAAGAGACTCACTCTTCTAGAGAGCAATTCGACCTTGTCTTTGCGATATATTGAGGAGCAGAGCAGGTTGATATCCAGAGCGTTTTCCAATTCAGAGAAGAATCAAGCTAGAAAGTTTGATACTCTAGTCGACGCTCTCAATCAAACCATTTCGTCAAGCTTGGGAGAACTGACTGTTTTCTCACAACAACTTCGGGAATCGTCTTTAAAGGCTTTGGAAGATCAGAAATTGTTAAACGATCAGCTAGTATCTGAAACCTTAGAGAGCCTCGAACGTGTGACAAGAGACGCCAAATTTCAACAGCGATTGTCTTACACTATGCTATTTGCTTTTGCAACTCTATTAGTTTACGTTTTGTTGGCCAGAGATTCATATGTGGATGAAGCTCCGACAGACGACGGCTGGTATTTGAATTCTCCGCCACTACAAAAGGCCAAAAATACTTTTTTGATGAAAACAGTTAATCATGGGAAGCGTAATGGACCGCTTGTTTTCGAGGCTGGCCGCGAGAACCAAGGCACTGAGTACAAATCTGACGTTTCTGCGTCGACATCTTCCGCCTCATTGTATGAAGAGTTTAGTTCTGGGGATGATCAAGTTGTTTTACTGGACACCACTCGCAATAAATTTGTCGGGAAGAGTATTGAAGAAAAGAGTATAAGGAACTAAACACAAGCCAAAGGCACTGCTTTTCATAAGTGTTATTGAGTTCCATGAGCTTCAAAACAATAATTTTAAAAAGTCGAGATGGCTCAAGCGCCTGTAGAATGATATCATACCGAAGTTCATCATTGTATTATAATTAATGAGTTGAGTTGATCTGTACTAAAGTAAAAGACTGTTATAGTGTGTCTGTCATCTGATATATCATTGTGCGAGAAGCATCAAACCTTGAAACTGACGCAAAACTTTGCTTTCATACGCATTCATTCCATCATACTGCTCTCGACACTGTTGAGTCGGGTCAAAACTCTGTGTGGATTATTGTAGCCCTGAGAATAGGAGTTCCACCTTGTCATTACTGGTTTACCAGTGAGGGACAGCATCGGCGAATCAGCGGAAGATTGTGATAAGTTCGAGTAACTACTACTGAAGACCGATCCTGATGAAGATAAAGGCGTGTACGGTGTGGTTGAGCCAGACTCTGAGAAATGTGCCGATGTAGGCGGATTTGAAACATATGGACTGGAAGGCCAGCCACTACTAGCGCAATTGATCACTTCGTTATTCCCGCAATAATCACCACGAGACTCATTATTCCAGTATGCAGCTTTGAAGGGCTCTAGGTACTCGGTGTTTGCAAAACTTCTGGGCCTCAAGCCAACGAATTTCTCAATGAATTTTCTAAGGTGAGGTCGAGCTTTTCTTGGTGAATTACTTTCAGATCTTTCGTCAATTGACAGAAGGAAGTGTACAAACTAACATATTGTGAGCAGTAACGATCAATGGTTGATTCGACAAAAGAGCCACGATATTTTTGAAGAAGTACGGCAGAAAAGGGTTTCGGGAGCATTTTTGTCCTGAAGATGTCATTAACGAACTGTAAACCGCATTTTTTGATTTCTTGCAGAGCTTCTCTGGTGAAAGTCAATGCGGTCAACGCATTTTTCTTCCCTAGATCACCTTGACATGAAGGCCCTGTGCTTGGAAACATGCTGATATGAATTTGGTCTGCCAAACTGCTACTTTCCATCATCTTGGATGCCACCAGGGCCGCAGAAAGAGCTCGGATTGTGGAAGAATGCTGAAGGTAGTTTCTCTCGTACATTGAGTGCTCCAAAAGAAAGGACGCCAGATGGGCGATTGACGGAACCGTTGGGTCTTTTTCGAAGCAGTCCATTTCGAGAAAACGGGCCAGACAATCGTGGGCGGATGTTACAGACCCAATTGACCAATCCAGCGTGCTGAGGATATGCATTTCCATCTGCACGAACATTTTGGCTTCGTAAACGTCGCGACACAAATGCACGAGCTCTTTCAAAAGCGGTGTTCTACTTTTTTTGTCCTCGTATTTGGCTGCAATCCACAACGCTGTGCTAACGGTGAGCTGATAGTGGGCCTTCCGGACCATTCGTTTTGACAGGTACCGGTCCACGATGGAGCATGCCAAAAACAACGTTTCCTGTCTCAATCTGAAATATGCATGCAATTCCAGCAAGAAATCGATTAAATAAGGCCTCATATACCACTCCAATTCAGGCTGACTGTCGATCATGACAGGATCAATTCCAGGTTTGGAACTGCCAGTCCCCCTCTCCAATTCTTGCAAACTTTCCAAAATCTCTCTTTCATATTCAGCCATGCATGTCCTACAAGCTAATTTTTCTGATTCTTCCAAAGCCAAGTCTGCTGCAGTGATACCTCCTCTTGGGCCGTGAGGTCCCGGCAATCTTGGCATCCTTTCACAACCGATAATATACTTGTACAATTACTAGAAATCTTTGGCTTGATTTTTATAGTAGTCCGGCTACCAAAATTTCCAAAGGCTCTAAATAGCCAGCTATTTCCTCTCAGAGTACTGGTTTCTCTTTTTTTGGAGATCTCTCTAAAATCTCAAGAGTCTTGACCGGCACATCAACCTAAATTCTACAAGCTATATAAATCAAGACTACAGCCCACAGCTCACAACCCATGGGTGAGAAAAAAAAAACTCTTCGGGGAATACTGCAATTTACTGAACGCTAATCCAATATATCAAGCGCACCGATATCCCGTTTTTGATACCCTATAGTAGAGCCGCACTTCTTTCGGGTGATATTTTTCGCTCTCTCTCTCTCGAGAACGCGTCAAGAACCTATTCGTGTTTATTACCGTTCAAAGTATATAGGAGATGGCCGGTGTGAAAAAGCTGCGAAAAAATAAAATGCCAAGGAGGGCGGTCAATGGGGCGTGGAAATCTTGGTTGAAAGAAGACTTTCGTGAACGGTAGATTGGTCGGTTGTGGATATGAAAAGAGGTAATGGAGTTTTGGATGTGTGCATGATCTTATGAACCCGAGAG
Organism: Lachancea lanzarotensis; assembly: GCF_000938715.1. Classification (NCBI taxonomy): domain Eukaryota; kingdom Fungi; phylum Ascomycota; class Saccharomycetes; order Saccharomycetales; family Saccharomycetaceae; genus Lachancea; species Lachancea lanzarotensis. The sequence continues at coordinate 173,360 of NW_019212889.1, forward strand.
GTTGATCAAGAGTCTTTAACGATTTCCATGTCATTATAAACCAACGTGTCACCGGTGACAGATCATTTTGTACTTGGCTGTCACGAATTATGATATTATCACTTCATACTTATTTGGCACCGGTGTCAGCGACAGTGTCAGTGCCAGTATGGGTCAACAGCTACCGATGACACACACACACACACACACACAAAAAAATAGAACAGGCTCGAGACATGCATCTTTCTCTGCTGCTGTTTATCAGAGCATTACTCTCTTTGATAAGGACTAGCAGTTTGATTATTGCATTTATTCGGAAGACTGACAACTCCAGGGTATATCGTCACCAGCATGCAGAAATTCATCATCATCGCCGCGATCCTGGGCATCAAATTGACAAACGCCGTCAAATTTGTTGCCCAGATCAGCGACACTAAAGCTGTGAGTGAGATCTTCAGTCAAAATTTTGAGCAAATGAACGGAGAAAAAGGAATAGGTGCCATCAATATTGGTAAGTCCTTTCAGGCAATCTATGGCGACTTCCCAGACTCGATATTGGAGGCCATGTACTACGATGGGCGTATAATGGCCATGTCTATGGATCGGAAGCTGACAGCTGCCGAATACGTGGTTCAGGCAAATGCACCACCACATTTGGCGCGTTTGTCGCAGAAGGCTCCTTTGCTCAAGAGCGACACCACGTTTATCTATCACTCCAACGCAGGCATCGGCGTTGACGTGTATCTCCTTGACACCGGAATTGATGCGAAAAATCCCGGTTTCGAAGGCCGGGTGCAGAAAGTGGCCGATTATGCTACAGGTCTTGCGTTTGAAGGTGATCCACATGGACACGGAACTGCTGTTGCCGGTGTCATTGGCTCCGCACAGTTCGGTGTAGCCAAGAAATGCAACCTTTTCGACGTAAGAATCGGCGATGCTGATGGTACTGCCTCTTTGATAAGCACTTTGAGAGCTCTCGAACATGCTACCAAGCTGGCAGCCGTTACAAATAGACCATCGTTAGTGGTAATACCTTACACGATGGAGAAAAATGTGGTTCTCAATTCGGCACTAGAGGCAATCGTTCGTGATTTATCAATTCCAGTAATTGCAGCTGCCGGTAACACCAACCAGAGTGCTTGCAGTATTAGCCCTGCTAGCGCATATGGGGTATTGACAGTTGGATCCATTGATGTTACAAAAAATGACCAGCTTGCTCCATTTACTAACCATGGGGAATGTGTGGATGTTTTCGCCGCCGGTGTACGTGTTCCAAGTGTTGGATTAGACTCGTATTCTGAGATTCAGAGGAGCGGCACCTCTATGAGTACTGGAATTGGATCTGGTCTCGTGGCTTATTTTATGAGTCTTGGATTTTACGGAATGGATGCTGTGAATAGAGTCAAAAGTCTAAGCGTATCAGGGATAATCCCAAATATGGCCCAACAGTTGCCTTCGACAAGAAACTCTATTATGCAGAATATGTAGGGTCTTTTATATAATACAGCTAATTTAAAGCATTTTCATGACAAAATCTAAGGTAGGGGAAAGAGGTTAGAATGAGCAGTCCTGAAAAGTGAGGCTAATTGCTTAATTAGAAAACGTTGAACATTCGCAAGCATTGCAACCTCACTATGGTCAAACTTGTGGTAGGAGCAACACCACCGTTGGTATGATCATTAACAAGCACGTGACATGTGTCAGCGACAGCTCCATTAAATAGTGATATGGAGGCCGTTATAAGCTGACAGAAGTTCATTCTCAGAATTCGAACGGAAAAGCGGGCATGAAATAGTATTGAAAGCTTGAATGACAAACCGAGAAAAGTGTCCTAGCACACCCCAAAAGACTCCACAGTTCAATTTTTTTTCGAGTTTTCTACTTCAATTTTATTCAAGGTGGTAAAACAAGATATATTTGGGACACCAATTTCCGAAACTAGTTCTGTTTTTAGCAATATAATTACACTACTACTACAAATTCAATTCAACCCAGCTTGCGCGCTACTCTCGAGTAAATATGGACTGGCGACAAGTGCCATAAATACTCGGTCTTCACGTTGTCAACTCTCACGACGACAATGATATAAATGACACGCCAAAATACATGAATTTACGCGTCAGAGATAGACCAAAAGTTAACGAACAAAACCATTCAATCTCCCGACTTAAGACCAATTGAAGCCTGGTACAGAGTCATGAAGCTCGGCCAGGACGATGAGTATGATGGGATGGAAAAAACTTTGAAAAATGAACCCCAATTTGCGGACCAATCCAAAATTTTAAAAGCTAGAATCGCACTTTTGTCTACAGCAATTGGAGGGCCGGACCACAGTTCTGATGCCGACCCACCTCCATATAAGATTGGTGATGATTGCCTTGCATGTTTGAAAGATCTCAAGCGGTGGTTCAAATTGGTCGATGAACGCCAATCAAGATGGGATGTAGCAGCAGCAGCAGCGCAATATAACATTCTGACGGATGATCTGCTACCAATCTTGATTAGCTGGGAAAACGCGTACTCAGCAGCAGCTAAAAGGGTCAGGAAAAGTGGTGGGAAAATAGAGGAGTACATCAAGAACAAGGAATATCATGATAGAATAGCACTTAACGCGCTGCAATTAATGGTACTCATGACTTGGCCTTTGATTCTCACTGATCAATCGACGCATAATCAGGTAGAACACTATTCAAGTCTAAAAAAAAGCCAAGTCATCTATAAGAACGCTATTTTGAGTGTTGAGAACGGTAAAGTGCTAAAAGCTGCGGTAAGGTTAGCAGTAGAGGTAATAAAAATTGAGAAACGGATGCGAAGTGCGAAAGACAATGTGGTTTTGAGACTTGTTTTGAATTTTCTCCGAAATGTGGCCGCTATTGAGCCCAGTGATCTAACCTTGAGCAATAAAAAAAAGACTGCGTCTAAGGGCATCAACGCTACCGATATGTTGCCGCCAAACGTATCTAAAAACGACATTTCCCTGGCTGCCGTTATTGAGGCTTTCAATCGTAACAAAGTTCTCGGTCTACTGCTCACATTTTCAAATTCCATCAACCAAGAATTCGATGCAGCCTTCATTAATGTGCCATTACTCGAGCTCATGTTTTTTCTGGTCAAAAATGTAAATCATTCGGTACTGTATCGCAAGAAATCAGTAGAAAGTCATACGAATAAAAGTGTTGCAAATAAGGAGCATGGACTTGGTGGCTCAGATCTTTCAGGCCTGTTACAGAAAGAGCACGAAATGAAAAAGAATGTTATCCGTAATACTTCAACGCGCCACTCTAATTTTGGTACCATGCTTTCGATTCAAACATCAGACCATCGTCGACTGACAGTATCTGGCGGCCAGAACTTATTGAATAGCGATTACGCTCTGAAGAAACTTGACTCACGCAAAAAATGGAATAAAAGAATACTGACAGCAAATGAATCAGTGGAAGGATTACCTAGCAATTTTTTGAGCTCTGATGAAGAAACCGTTTACTGGAATCAATCAACTGGTTTAACTTTCCGCAAATTTATCGAAGAATTCATAAGATCCGGATTCAACTCTGTAGTGAGCAGCGTGACCGATTACTTTACTACGGAAGATGACAAAATGGTACTTGTTCACCAAATTGAGTACCTGTTATTTTATTCATGGTTTTTGAAGTACAGCAGAATTGCGAAACAGAATAATGACGAAACTGACATTAGTTCTATATCTTTCGCTCTACGCGACACGGCCTTAATTCTCGTGGGACAACTTTTACGGAAGGGCATGGAAAGTAAAGTCTGGGCGGTTGTTCATGCCGGAATGATAGTTTATACAGAGTTGATTTCGTTAATTGAGAGTATGGGCCAGAACGAGTTTGAAATAGAGGCCAAAGAACAAGTTGAGTACCAACTTTTTCAGGAAGAGCGCTTGAAATTGTTTTCAAGCATTCCTAGAACAGCAAGCAATCATTCTCTTTCTTACGTTCGAGGCTGTGTCAATCTAGTGCATGCATTATTCAAAGTTGTGGAAAGAACAAGTGAACGACAAGAGAAACAGTCACAAATGTCAGCAACAGAAAATGATGCTAGTGTTGTCCTCGAGCAAGCAAAAAATTTGGCTGAAGAGGAAGGGGTCGAGCTTGAAGAAGCCCTTGAGCTGCTCGAAAGCAACACAGAAAGAACCAGAGTAAACTTCAAAAAATTGCAAAGATCTTTTGCCAACGACAATACAATCAAAACATATATCAGCTACCTCGAGAACTTTAAAGAGCTGACTGATGAAGACATAAAAAAGTGCATTCAATTTCTTTACCGAATGTTCGTATCGGCCGAAGAAGAGTCCTTACTGTATCGAATAGACTTCATGATTTTACTGAAGGACATGCTAAGCCCAACTGGTTTGCCCACCATATCAAGAGCACGAAAACACGTTACAAAGTTTGCAGCTATCTTCACATCCAAATTGAAAGTACGGCTAACGAAGTCCCCGTCGTGGTTTGTGGGGATACTTTTTCCTGTTATACATGATAGAGAGACAGGACACTATCAAAAGTATGCTGAAGAACTGTCCTTTAACATCGATCGCGTTGCGACGCCATCTGTTTTCAAGCCTACGGAAGAACTCATGGGAATGAGCCCTTCTACCACCCTTGATTTCAAGTTCGGAATATTGGTATCAACACTCATTGATAGAGAAAAGCAGAATAGTGTTGAGGCCTTACTTGATAACCTACAGCGTTCGTGTGCGATCATGAAAACATGGCTGCTTGACGAAGCTCTGAGGGGAGAAATGGATAGCAGCACGACTGGGCGTGAGCAGTTTGAGACCACATCATCATCTGTTCGTAAAGACCTTCACAGAGACTCGGATTTCAGAGCTCTTCTCAAACTATGCAGCTATCAACTTTCCAGGTTCGAAAACGAAAGCTGCTTTCTTTCAACCTCTTGTCGAATTCCTGACGTGGAGACATTTATTGACCTTATCATGAAGTATCTGAATAATCCATTTGATACGCCCAACGGTGAGCCATCTTCCTCTTATTTGCATAGACCGGGAGATGAAGGCCTTGCAACGAGTGATGTTTCGCGCGAAATGGGTGAGCGAGCGGCAGATGCAGAGGAAGTGAGTGAAGAAGAAAACGAATATTTTCAATCTCTGACCAAAGACTCGTCCACCAAGGGTATCGATCTCAATGATTCCTCGAGGGGCATTGCCACAAAAAAGAAAAGCAGCGTGCGTAAGCGACAAACCCAACGGGCTGGGGTCAAAGGAGTATCAAAAATTAAAGAAAAAGACCCCAGCAGTGCTGTTGACGATTTTAGACAGAGGGAGGTTACAAGCGCCGAAATAATCAGTGACTCTGATGATTCTGATGACGAATTTGCACATGCCACATTTTACGAGAACGAGATGTTTATGCGTTTCCTACTCGACAAATACCACGGTTCTCTTCCTCAACACAAGTTTGTGCAGTTTGCGGCCTTCGCACAAGAAAGAATCAACAATGCTGGAAAAATTGTCAATGATTACACGGCTCTTTTCGACGGGCCCGTGCCTAGCCCATCGTCGTTGACAGCAACTGAAGCACCCGGCGGCAAATCCTTAGCACCCAAGCTAGCACAAATCATGGAGAATCAAATTGAAGACCACATTGATCATCGCAACTCACCTGACGATCCTGAGTTAGACAAACCAGAATCCACAGAATCGGAAATTTTAAACGCCAATACTACCAACACGACCACTGATAAGAAGCTCACGGAAGAAAATGATGTCGCCATCATTCCCAAATACAAACGGCGGAGGACGATAAGGATGGACGAAGAAGACGAAGAATAGTATCATGAATGGTTTTATATAGTAAAAACTCAATTTCATACTTCACAATGCTTTTGATCACCACCTTTGATCGATGCCATGATCGTTTGGGTTCCGCTGATAAACATGATAGCGAACCCAAGCGCAATGCACAGGTAATGAGGGGCTTTGTCACGTCCAGATTTCCGACTACCTGATAGTATCAAATTAACCCAAGGAGGTAATATATATGCCATCAAAGAAGCGGTGGTTGCCCCAATTAGTTCGAAAAGAGCGCCCAGATTGCAAGTTGTTAACGAAATCGCCATAGTTGTAAACACCACAAATGTGGTAATGATAATGTGCAGCTTCAAGCTTAACTCAAGCGGACGTCCTTCTGATCTTTCTGCATTAAAAAAAACCAGGTCTCGCACAACGTCTCGCAGAACGAAGACTTCTAGAGGAAAGGTAGTCAGCATATTGAAACCGAAACAAAATCTAGCCACGTTGACCGCAAGATCGTTTCCCGGGAAATTGTTGAGGACATTGCCCTTCGTTTTGTCTTTGAACATCAAAAACCCTGAATAGCCCATGATGAGACAAAAAATCATAGCCACAATGCAGCTCATGTGAGTCAGTCTATCAAATCTTTTCATACTTGGGTTCTTCAAAGAATAGAAAATGAAACTTGTGTTGTGATGGCAAACAAGTGCAAAAGAAATCACAGAAATACCTTGAAATAATCTTGGTGTAATCAGCCATTGGCTAGCGTTTATGGTTCCTCTGTAAGAAGGATCGATGGACAATCCCTTTATCACCACAATCAACACTATTATAACCATACTCAACAATGCCAGCATTGAAGTTTTGGACAGCTTCGAAATATCTCGATTCAGTGATAACGGAAAAGATATAAACGTGGTAACGATGAAAATGATGATGTTTCTGTGAAATAGGCCCTGATGCGATGGAAAAAAAGCTCGCATTACGTGGGGAATTGTATCACCCATTATGATGCAGAAACCTATGCAACCTCCAAAGGCAAACAGCCCGTTTGTGAGCAAGATCAACACTTTGCCTTTCCTGCCCATGGCATATTCCACACTATCCTGGTAACTAGAGGTTCCTGAAATCTTGAGGTTAATTACAATGAGACGAATTGTCCAATCGACTAGAGCTGAGAGAAGTACTATCGCTAACGCCCCTCCGATAATACCGCAGTTTTTCACAGCAAGAGGCTGTCCGATAACGCCTGCACCAAGTATACTATTGGCCATATTCATAAAGGCCATCAAAGTGCCTGACTTGGATCTTTCTTCTGTGATCAAAAAGCCGGTGACTTCTGCAGCATCCAGATTTATTTCTTCGGATTGTTCATTTTCCACATGGACTTCTTTCTTGAAGTTGGAAAGCACGAAGGCATCTCCTGCTGAGCCAGTGTCATCCCACAAAACGTTCTCATCATGTGAGGGGTCATTGTTAGATTCTTTGACCATTAACTGAGGTGTCCTTTGTATAGTTTTTGTGAAATTGTGCTGATGGTTGATGAACAGTGTTTCTGGCCTTATCATATCGAAATGCTAGCGATGAGCCGTATGAAGAGCTCTGGCCTAGACCGAGACCGCGACAGTTAGTTCATCGACGTATTTCCTGGGTGGTTCCAGGATTTTAGGAGACCGTACTGTGAGCATCATCGAAAGCTGCATCTTCGTCATCGGTCGTGTTTTGTAGCTTGCTGTCGGAAAACGAGTTTTCCAGTTTGGCTTTTTCGGAATTTGAATCAGCCGTTAAGGATGGTACATTTTCTGGAACTTGGGATTCTTCTCCACCTTTTGGGTCAGTAGCATCGGAAGTGACTGAGCTGGTATGCCTTCCTGAGTGTCCAGGAGGTACAGCTTCTTCATTTTGGATGGGCTCAATTTTCATCTTCACCGCATCTTGGTCCTCGTTAGTCTCTAGTTCTTCAGATAGAGGATGCACTTGATCAGTGCCATCAGGCGAGGGGCATTCCTTAGACTCAGCGTAAGCATTTCCATGCAATTGAGAGTTTCGTGACGCTTCTTCGACTATTGTATGGTCGCCCTCCGACAAGTTTGGCACATCACCATGTGGTGTGGATTTAACAGATCCGCCTCTAGAGACTTTTCCAGCATTCTTGAGCTTGGCGTTGTCTGACATTTCGAAATCAAAGTTTTCGTCATTCGCGGGTGACTCTGACTTGTGGATAGTGAAAGAATCCCGAGTTTCACGCTTCCGCAAACTATCTGACGTAAGGATTGGCTGTGAATTCTCGGGAGATTCCGTTGCGACAGGTCCAATTTTGGATTCTAAGCTGTCTTCCAATGCCCAGATACCAATGTGAGCCCAGTGTAATGATGCTCGTAGTTTGCAAAGTTGAGCCCATGCTCGTTGCGTGTTAGTCGAAGGATTTCCACTCTGTGACGAAATTGCTGGGACCTTTGTGGGGGCATTGGAGCCCTTTGATGGTAGAGTTTTAGACAGTCCTGCCATGAAAGTTGCTCGTTTTGATCTGTTGTCAAGACTGGGGCTGTCCGGTGCTTTGCCAGTAAATAATGGCGCATCTGTCGCAACTTGTGTCTGATGATATTCTGACAAGTCTTCAAGATGCCAAGCGCCGCTTTTCAGCAATCTCAAAAACGCGAAGATTTCACAAGTCTGTCGAATTTTGAGTAGACAGTAATGGCAAAGTGGGAATTGCGCATTGGGGGTAATTGTACCATCTTCATTTTTCTGTAAAGTCTTGAGTAGATACAACCGGCCGTGCTCCAAAATGTCATTACGGCCTTCGGAGCAAAAAGCGCATGGATCCTGAATGGCAATGGGTGGTGAATCTGCGGGGTAGTTGTAGAGGTGGGGGTCTTTGAACTTGTCTGATTTTGGTAGCTGCGGAGAGTTGACCGCTGAATTGGCGCCGTGGCCCAAACGATAAGTCTCGTTGATACCACTAACGGGCTCAATAATTACCATTCCCTCCATCATGAGATTCATTAAGTTACGCCTCACATACCACCCTACGCCACTAGCATTGTCTAGTCGCAACATTGGCTGAATTTCATCGTTTACCAGCCGTCTAAGAAGTTTCGACCGCGACGTGGTATCTTTTATCGAAGAGCACTCGGGGAGCACAGCCACGAACTTCAGAAACTCATTGTACAGACTTAAATCATACCTCAAGGACTTCAAGTAAGGGGAGAAGATCACAGTATCAGACGTTGACAAGGTTCCAGTCAGGGCATTCATCGTGTTTTCGAGAGGACCGCTAGACAGCGTTCCTGATTCATTGGCCACAACAGAGTTGCGGTTAGATGTCAATACCGCGCTCTGCTCTTGCTCCAGGCTGTATAAAACACCTTTGAGATTCTTCAATTGGATCTTCATAGTTTCAAGTAGCGTATCCTTTTCTTGCAGTTGTTCGGTCAGTCTGTCATTTCTGACCTTGATACTGTGAGTTTCTTTCCGTGCATCAGCTACCATGGAGTTAGCTTCATCAAAAAGCGATGCAGTGAGATCCTCGACTTCCTTGTTTAAACGATCGGCCTCTGCTTGTGCTAAATCTTTGTCCTGTTCCGCATTTTTCAGTAGACCACGAGTCTTGGCATTCTGAGCCTTTTCGGCCTTCAAATCATCCTTGGTTTGCAAAAGTTGCTCTTTTAAATTTTCGAACGCTTCTACCGAAGCTTTCTGGCCATTGATCACTTTCCTCGCTGCTAACAGCTGTTCTTCCAACAGTGACTGTTTGTCAATGCTTTCGATCAATTGCGTTGACAAAGATGATACCTGGACAGATACTCTCTTTGATTCTTCGTCTTCCGACATTAAGAGAGCTTATACTCGAGGGATAGACAGCCGATCAACACTCTTCTGAAGAATACCTTGATGTTTTTTGGTTTCTTCTTGTAGAGTTGAGATGAGATGAGATCATCTATTGTTAACGATAGATTGACAAGATCTTCAAAACAAGCTGACCAGAGACAAGGATTCGAGTATAGATGACATAATTAGTTTTATCAACGCTCATGAACTGATAACCGATAGATCAATGGTCGGATATTTTTATATACATTGTGTAGTCCTTATTCAGTGATATTTCGAAATAATGACGTGCGTGGCCATAGTTTGAACTTACGTCAACTTGATTTCCTTCTACGCATCTAGATATTCTGCACTATCAGAGTCTGAGTTGTTCTCCTTGATTGTTGTATGATGAGTGTTGGTCTCTGGTGGTGATGTGTCATTGGTATTTGGAATTCCATCGCTATTTGACCCACCATTCGCTACCTGGTCTGTGTCGTGTGCGTCTGTGTATTGGCTGTCGTCACCATCGTCAACTGCTTCACTTGACGTGTTCTTTTTGACTTCTGAGGCAACGAATCTCAAACGGTTTTCGGAATCATTTGAGAGATCCACGCTCTCTTTGGCTCTCCTCGTTCTTAGACGAGATTTGCGGTGTTCTGCAGCTGACCTATTCCCTGGTGAGCCGGTGCCTCTCAGCTCAAACAAGAGATCTCTGGCCCGGTTGGGAACAGCTTCTGTGCCTTTCTCGGATACAGTCCGCTCCAATCTGGGCTCCGGCGTTGGAGATGCCTCAAGCTCCCCGTCCTCGACGACAACGTCACCACCAGAAGGTGATGAGAACAGCTTGCCATTCGAGTCGTCAGCCTCAAAGTTATCCAGGATCGTGGCATTCTGAGACCCGCTTTGTAAAAGCTTGCGGCGAGCCACAGCACGTTTCCTCGCAGAAGATGGATCACTTTTAGCAGGGCCAGCATTTTTGAGTTTCTCCAGCAGCTTATCCATGACATACCTATCTCCGTTTGCCCCAGAATTGTCGCTGTCGTCATCGTTGTCACTGTTATGCGTCGCGCCCTTTAGGTCTTTTCCTTCTGCTCGTTTCTGTTGTTCTTCTACCATCTTTTTCCTCCTCTCATATGCCCTCTCCTCTTCTTCAATCTTGAGGTTGAAGCTTTGCGCTTTTTTGTACTCTAGTAAGAAATCTGCAAACTTCTTGAAGAACGAGTTTTTAGAAAACTTATCGACAGGATCTTCGCCGAATAACTTCATCAAATTATCAAACTCCAAAATCGTTAATTTCATTTCGTCTACTAACAACTCACCCTTCTTCTTCGCCTCTGGAAGAACTGGTAAAATCTTCATAACGACTCTATCATTAGGATGAAATTTGAGGGGATCGCTGAGATTGCCTATGTCAAGAGATCTTTCGACATTCAAAACGGCTTGAGAAAAGCCAGTGCACTCCTGAGCAACTTGTTCGATTGAGATTTTGACGGCAGCAGTGACTGGTTCCAGATCCTGAATGAAGGTATTGAATTCGGGATACGTTTCCCGTATAATCTTTTCGACGTAGTGTAAAAATGTCATGCTGTTCTTCTCGTCTTTGATAAAAGTGAGCCTTTGCAACGTCGCGAGACGGAATCCCTGCGCTTGCTTTGAACAATCATTCATGAAATTTCCCACTGCTAAAATAATGTCGAGAATGCTACGTAGGCTTTCAGATTGCTGAATCGCGCACGTAGCCCTATCAATCAATCTCAGTTTCTCGACCAACTCGTTATATTCCCTTTCATAAGTTGTTATAACTTTTAGAGCACGCATCCGTGAGGGCCAATAACTCTGCAGATTGACGAATAATTCCAAATAAATTTGATCGGCCCTTTGAAGTTCCGAAGGATCCTTCTCTGGCGGTTTTGACTCGTCAATAGATTTCACACCCTCCCAATCGACAGTGTACGGAGCAAAATTCCTGGCCAAGTTATTCGAGACCTCTACGATTTCCTGTTTCGAAAGGAATTCGATAACGCTTGGGGTCGACAAAAAGTCTCTCTCACACTTGAGAACCTTTGTGACTAGTTCTTGAACAGTTAGCGACGAATACATGTGCAAGTTAATACCAAATTGCTGCGAAACGTCTCTAGAGAGAAATGATATCTTTTCAGCGTCCTTCTTCTTTCGACTCGCCAAAGACTTGATCTCCCTGGCGGCGAAGGCCTTTTCTAATTTCGAAAGGACACCCTTCTCGTACAAGTCATCCGCAAATTTCTCAGCCTTTGCGTGTTTCCAGATGGAATCTTCGGCATCGTCGATCTTCTCCCAATGCAGCTGCTTCAGTCTTTTCGTAGGACGAGGATAATTTTCGAATAAGGATGGTGACTGAGGAAGCAAAGGAGAAGGCGCGGCAGTTTTAGCAGTAGACTGCAATCCGCCGAAAGGTGGTGGCGGTGGTGGTGGTGGGGGGGGCCCACCACTAGGAGCCTTGCTTGTTGAATTGAAAAGAGAGGGAGGTGGTGGAGGTGGGGGCGGAGGTAAGGGTGCTCCACCTTTATCAGCAGACGGTGAAGTAACCATAGAAGGAGGCAATGGCGGTGGAGGAGGTGGCGGAAGACCGTTTGCGAAAGCTGCCCTGCTGACCGTGGATTTGGTAACTGCAGGTTCCTCCTCGGTCGTTTTCTTGATAACTAGGCTTCCCTGCTGAGCAAATAGCTGCAGAGGTGGAGGCGGTGGAGGCGGCGGAGGCGGCGGACTAGTTTGTGATGCTGACGATCTTTGCGAGGATGAAAGAATTTCCCGATTTATAACTTCAGGTTCCTGCTCGCATTTTTCACCAGAAATACTAACTTTGACGCTATCAGACCCAGAGCCAGATGTGCGAGTCGAAGAATCTGTTATTATCGCGGCACCATCACCAGCCCTAACAGATGGTGCGGTTGAATGTGAGGAATCCGTTGAGGCAGAAATATGCTTTTGGTTCATCACTATTCCGATTCCAATCTTATTTTCATTGGCAGATTTATCGTCCTGTGAATGACTGGTGGAGAGATCAAATTTTCCTGACAATTCGTTTAAGTATGGGATAGGATCTGACCTTTTGACCCTATTCATGAATGACTTCCTGTGATACCCGCTCCCAGGATATGTCGAATCTCGAGCTGCCGCGGATGATCGATTGTTGGGTTGGGACCCAGCCCCAGTGCCGTACTTTTGAGAAAGTCCTGTCAGGAAGGACGTTGGTGGCACTTCATTACTATCAGCTGTAGAATCCTCTTTCTCCTCTTCTGAGGAATCTGATGTTGATGTCTGCTCTGAATGATCGTTGTCGTTAAATGACTGTCTTGTCTTGAGGGCGTCCAGATCGGTCAAAATCGTCGAAACTTCTTCATTCAGGCTCTGAATTTCTTTGGGATCCAAAGTTCTATTTTTCTGACTGAAAGAAGCGAGAAGCTCTTCGCGAGGTGTTTTCTCTAATGAGTCTGGATTGAAATGTATGCCAAAGTCTTTATAATCATTTTCGAGCTTCTTGAGTCGGTCAAGTGCAGCAGTCTTGTGGTCGCCAAAAATTTCGTTCATTCTTCCCTCGACATTGAATTTGGAAATTTCATTGCTTTCTTCTTGAAGCAGTGCTAGCTTGCTGCGAAGTTCTTGAAGCTTGACGACAGAATTTTTAGCACTAGCTGCATCGGTCTGGGGTTCCTCGGTCAGCACTGAAGAATCTTCCACACTTTCTGTCTCAAGCCTTTCATGGCGGTATTCGGAAAAGTTGGTCATCTCGAGCTCCCGCGCCTGGTTTTCAATATCTTCCATGCGGGACCGTAACATTCTTAGTCGCTTGTTTGGTTTTACTGAAATTCCATGCCTTTTGGACTCGACATTCATCTCTTGAGATGTTAGTTCAAGTTTAGCCTGCAAAGCCTTCTGTATTGCCACCTTTCTTTCCGATTTAAGGCGTTGAGGAGCGTTACCAGTGTCCACTATCGATTTCGCATCGTCTGTCCCCGCCGGACGGGAGTTCAAGGCCGTGAGGGCAGTTCGAAGTTCGACCTCATGCTGGTGCTTAGCAAGTAACAACTTCTTTTTAACGTCATCGAGGTCTTGTTGTAACTGAGATGTCACCCGCTGACCTTTTTCTAGAATGCGGTCTCGCTGTCTCAATTCTTCTTGTAGTTGGCCCACTAGACCATCCTCAGCGCTTGCCAACTTCGTTTGCAACCCATCACGTTCTGCCTTCATTTCTTCATAGCGCTTGACCCAGTCTCTGTTCTCTATTATGGCACGTCTCGCGATCTCATCTGTTTGCATCGCATCGTAAAGTCTCTGTAAAGCGCTGTTGAACGAGGACTGGACATCCACCGAAGCTAATGAAACATTGGAAACCAGCGCATCAACCAACTTCAACTGTTTCGCTCTTTGAGGTAGATTTTCGTTATCTTTAGCCCCCAGTTCGCCGGCACCAATCAGTAGGTTCTGTAGTAGGGAAGTCAAATGCTGCTCTTCCTCGGAACCTTTGCAAAGATTCCAGAGACTTTGTACCAATGAGACAGGGTCTTTCATATCTATGCCCTTGAAATTGGCGTTATGTGCATATAACGCATCAAAGTCATCAGCGGTGCTATCTTCAAATATTGTTAGTTCTTGATCAACCTTTTCATAATTCAATAGCTTCATTTTGTTCAAAATTCTGGGAAGTCCAGCATTTTTTAATCTGGAACGGACAAGGGTCCGTTGCTTAACATCAATTGGCGTTCTGCACAAATGATTAACAAGCAATAAGGTAAGATAAGCGTATTCCATAATAGCATTTTCGCCACCCGATGTCTTGAAATCATCAGAAGCTCCAACCAAAGAGCCCATCTTTCCTCTCCCATCAAGTGTGAACTCAACTACCAGCATCCATTGCTCCATCTTCTTCATAATGCGATTTCTGTTGTCCTCTGACAGCTGATCCGCTGATGTACTTTTACTAGGCGACTTCGTTAAAAGACGAGCTTGCAAATGGACGTTATCACAAAATCTGGACTCTTGTTCCAAGGAGTTTATGATATGATTGAAACCATTCGGTACCGCCCATTGACTAAGAGATAACAACAACTCTGAAGCTATTCGCCGCGTGGCAACGCGTAGCGATAAGAGCCCTTCCACTATAGAGGAGGTGATGATCTTAGCGCTGCTGGACAAAACAGCTTCATCTGCACCTTCTTTCAAGTTTAAACTCGTTTTTAGGCACTTAAAATAGGCAAATTCCTTGTCAAGAACTTCATCGCTTAAAAGGTTTTCAGGAGACTCTCTATAACACGTTTTGGTTATGACATTAGCAATGGCTACTTGCCCTTGCGCATCCAAAAACCCAAGAACCCAGTCCAATTGCTCTGTTCGCAGAGAGACCCAAAGGTCATTCAACCGTTTGGCCGTGATATCGTTACAAATAATTTTTCTGACATAATAGTCAGGAGGAAGATGAGATGGGTCTTGAGACAACGTATTAGTACTCGAGTTTCCGTTCTTGGAACCGTATATTTGATCGGCTGCGCCGAGAGGGGATGTCTTAGAGCGATCAACACCTGCCAAACTTTCGTCTATAGAGACGGCGTTGGCAAAATTCATGTTTGAGGGCTGTGTTGAATCGCTGCTTGTGGTGGCTGCGCCGATAATCGAAGCGGCCGGAGACCTGCCGCTGTTTTTCTTGTTTTTGAGTTTCTTTAATTCAGATTGTAAATCCTGTTTCACCATCAGCCACTTCTTGTCTAGATCATAACTGTTCAGTTCCTTTTGAGCAGCTGCCGGCAGACTTTGGTAGACGTTACGTTTGTACAGTACTTCTTCAAATAGATCTTCGATTTCGCGAGGGTCTCGTGGCTTTTCTAGTCGTATGCTCCCATCTGATGCCATGAATTTGGATAGGTTGGAAATAGAACCCTGGGAGAAAATGCTGGCGGATGATAAACTTTGATTTGTCTGTTGACGAGAAAGTCTAGGTCCGTTAGTGTTGGCATTGGGCACATTGTTCGACCATTGAGATGCTCTTCGAGAATATGAATATTTGGTAGGGGATCCCGTGGAAAGATTGGAGGAAGATCGGTTGTGCGAGTTGGCAGCATCCGTGTACGCTGACAGACTGGGCAAGTTAAGCGTTGGCTGTTTACTCAACGGCTTGTGAGAAAACTCGCCTGCGTTAGGAAGACTAATCCTAGTCGGTGAGGAAACATCTGAAACGTCTACTTTGTGCGAGTTAGCGTCTTTATCGGCATTGTTACCGTTATTATTACCACCCGTCAGTTTCTTCAAATTCGAAAAAATACTTCCGGTTCCCGAACTATTGCTTGAAGTCCGGTTGTGGGCACCCTTCGAAGACTTGGAGTTACTGGAACGATGCATAGGAGAGCCCGTGCCGTTCTACGTGCAATTCTCGGAGTTATGTTTTCGATGAGGTTGTTCTGATGGGTATTGTAGGATTTTTGACCTTTTCGAGTGATCTGGAAATTCGAGTTTGTAGCCAATTTTCCCGGGAGTAAAACGTCAATTACAGTCCCCCGACAGTCCTGAACAAAAGACACAGCAGGAATTGGCCTGAAATGCGCCTATTAGCCTTCCTTCTTGGCTTAATTTGGGTTTCGGGTGGGCAGTTTCATATGGTATGGTTCATTTACAAACGCTTACGCTACATATAATTTGTGAAGGTCATTGTTCACGAGGAAAGTATGTAAGGTCCCACACACCACAGCGTTCTTTGAAGACAAATGAAATACGTGGTAGGAAGTAGCGGAGCAGTATGTTTTGTATTTCGGTATTGTTTTGCGCTTTCTGTTTGTGTGTTCTCTCACAACGTGTTGTCGTATACGGCGTTTTGAAATTTCAAGCATCACTGGTGAAAGTTGGAGGGGCACTAGTAGAACTACACAATTGATGCTTGTATCTGTTTGTCAACTACATAGATTGTATACCGCGGTTGATATATGTATGTATATTCTCATATGGGAAGAGGGTGTGTATGGAGCAGTGACAGTTTAGTACAAAGTGATAAAAGTCGTCACTGACGTTATAGGTCAAACCCATTGGTAGAGGTTGATGCGGTTGAGGGGTTACGTCGGGTTATACAAGGGATTAGTGCGTATAAGGTTATGTGGGGAGGGGTTAAGGAATTACATGATTTTTGTGAATAGGCAGACATTGAGCAGGCACCAAGCGAAACACACTGTCAAGTTTCGGAGACTTTGTAACTTTCAAGTCGAACTATCAAAATTCGATAACAGCTTTAAATAAACTCATTGAGACTGGAATTGGCATAGTAGAAAGCTTCTAAAACTTCTAAATCGTTCTTTTCGATGACAATACATAAACCACGTGACCCCAAAAATCACGGGGTATGTTTTTTTTGCCGCTCATATGTATATAAGGAAGCAAAACAGAATATTAGTCTTCCCTTTCTTAACACACTCTTTCCATACTCTTACCAACCCAAATGACTAAAAGTTCTGACCCTAAGGACTGCTCAATGACAGCGTCTTAACAGTTCCCATTGGCCACTCAGTTTCTCTCCTTTTAGGTCTCATTCAGGAACTGGGTGGCGTATCCGCCAAAAATAACTTGGATTTTGCGAGCGCCCTGGCTCTAATCCTATTGCACAGGCTCTCTTAATCGTTCTCTAAACTATAGAGACTTCATTTTTGAACCTCTGCCGTGTAGATGGGCCATCCATCATTCACCGGATTGTTCAACTGAAAAACCAACTAGATAATCGACTGGATAAAGGCACGTGTAATAAACAAACCCCTTTGAGCTAGAAACTCCCAATGCGGTTTTCCAAAAGAAAAACAGAGAGAAGAAAAGAAACAATCAGCCCTGCATGGAAAGCTTACATAAGAAGAAAGAGGACAATCGAAGCACGTGACTCCATCTCACACAGGCAAAAGAAAGGGCCTTTCGATGATTCATTGTAAGGCATCAAATGAACACTCACAGGGCGTGAAAAGAAGAGCCGTTACGAACGGAAAATAGCGAAAGAAAGATCAAGCGACGCAAAATGCGCCCACTTTGATTGAAAAACCGAGCGAAACAAATTCCTGAGGAATTACAGCACGTCAGGAAAGTTTGACCACTAGATTTTGGACAGATTTCTCTCCAGGTTTTTGAGTTAGAATAAACCTTTCTAAAAAGAAGTTAAATTTAATGAGAACGATATCTCATCATTGACTTCTCTATTTCAATAACAGTCGATTTGTTTGAATCGCGGAAGCACAACAGCAACGACTCTGAGCATCTGTGAGTTTCTGTATTTGCACACACTTCATCAGTTAGCTGTCCAGTCTTCTTTTCCAAAAAACACGCAACGAACAACATAAGCTGCCGGCCATGGTTAGGAAGCTGTCAACTCACGACTACGAGGATGGTGCTAAAACAAGCGGGAAAACGGGCGGCGAAGGGCTTGAAATGTCTGAAATGTCGGGCGAAACGAACTGGCAGGACAACAGTGACGGTATAAGTGATCCAGAATTGCGCAGCTACCAGGACTCAGAGCTGCACGGCCTTGTTCAGGAGGGTCAAGTTAAGCGGGCACTCAAATCGCGCCATATCTCGATGATTGCGCTCGGTGGAACCATCGGAACCGGTCTTTTTGTCGGTATTGCCGCTCCACTGTCATATTCAGGGCCTGTTGGTGCACTAATTGCCTACATTTTCGTGGGAAGTTTTGTGTACTTTGTGACCCAATCGCTGGGTGAAATGGCTACCTTTATCCCTGTAACGTCGTCCATTACCGTGTTTTCTTCCAGGTTTTTGTCTCCAGCGTTTGGGTTTGCCAACGGGTACATGTACTGGTTCAACTGGGCAATCACATACGCCGTTGAACTTTCAGTCATCGGACAAGTCATCCAGTATTGGACGGACTCAGTCCCGCTAGCTGCTTGGATTGCCATATTTTGGGTCCTAATTACGTTGGCTAATTTCTTCCCTGTGCACTTTTATGGTGAAGTCGAGTTTTGGGTCGCAGCTCTCAAGGTAATCGCTATTGTCGGCTACATGCTCTACGCCCTCATCATTGTTTGCGGGGGTTCCAAACAGGGACCTATCGGGTTCCGCTACTGGCGTAACCCTGGTCCTTGGGGTGATGGTATCATTTCCAAAAACAAGGCCGAAGGTAGATTCCTTGGCTGGGTGGCCTCTTTGATCAATGCCTCATTCACGTATCAAGGTACCGAACTAGTTGGTATTACCGCTGGTGAAGCCGCTAACCCCAGAAAAACTGTACCAAGGGCCATCAACAAGGTTTTTTTCAGGATCTTGTTTTTCTACATCCTGTCGTTGTTCTTCGTCGGTCTCCTCGTACCCTTCAATGACAAGAGCTTAAGTCAGGATTCGGCATCCTCAGTTATTGCTTCTTCGCCCTTTGTCATTTCCATCAAACATGCTGGCACAAAGGTGCTTCCAGACATTTTCAACGCTGTTGTCTTGGTCACCATTATTTCTGCGGCCAACTCAAACGTTTATGTGGGATCCCGTATTCTATACTCGCTTGGACACAGCGGTATTGCTCCCAAACACTTCACCTACCTTACCAAGCAAGGTGTTCCCTACTTGGGGGTTATCGGTACTGCTCTACTAGGGTTGCTGGCATTCCTTGCTACCAACGACAATGCCAATGAGGGTTTCAACTGGCTGATCAACATTTCGACCCTTGCGGGACTATGCGCCTGGTTCTTTATCTCTTTCTCTCATATCAGATTCATGCAATGTTTGAAGCATCGCGGTATATCGCGGGACGACCTACCTTTCAAGTCCAAATTTATGCCATGGGGCGCTTACTACGCAGCCTTTTGGGTCGCCGTCGTCATCTTCGTGCAAGGTTTTCAAGCCTTCTCGCCCAAGACCACTGCCTCTGGGTTTTTCACCAGTTATATCTCCCTTATCCTACTGGTGGTGGTGTTCATTGGTGCTCAGATCTACTACAGATGCCGATTTTTGACTCGCGTCGAAGATATCGATATCGATTCCGACAGAAGAGAAATTGACGCCCTGATATGGGAAGAAGAAGAACCTACCACGCTATGGGGTAAGTTTTGGACTGCCGTGGCTTGAACTTTATTGGTTGAAGACGCTCTAGCTTCTACCTAAACTATTTTGCATTTAACACAACGAATTGAAGTCTCATCAGAAGGAGGGTGTGGTTTGGAATCATCACGGCAACAAATAAACCAATAAATAAACTAATACAAGATAAAAGAGGACAATAAGGAAGACGCTCACCGGGAGCTAGCGTCATTGGCGCTTGCGTGCATCATAGCGAGTACTCGAGTCCCCAAGCATAAGGTCGTTATTTCAAGTTCAACATCCCGTTCGAAGTGATTAAGCTTTTTATTACATAGTTGTATAACTTACACATCAGTAGATGTAGACTCCAGTCGGCGACAAGCATTGACCCATTGAAAGCTTGGTTGTTCGAGCTCAAGCGTGAATTCAACTCTGCTCAACCTATTAGGGCTGGCTGATTTCACAATTGTGGGATTTCAGGGCTAGCAACAGATTGTTGGTTCAGTGGCATACATACGCTTTTGATCTTAGCTGATCACAACCGTTTTACCGAGTGCAAAAGGAATATATATCCTAACAACACGCTTGTCCCGAACCAATGGCAGACCAGTCGCCAGCTGCCCAGGACTTAGAGGACGGTTCTGGCGGTCTCCCCGGTAATAATCAACTATTACTAAAATTCATCAATTCCGCTCATTTCACGCTGTATACGAACATTGAGTACTTAACTCGATATTCACAAAACATCGGCATTTACTTCTACTTGTGCCAGAAGCTGCTCACTTTTCCACACAATGAGCTACAATTCTACATCCCCCAACTGGTGCAGATACTACTTACCGTGGAAACAGAGTCAATCGCTCTAGGAGAGCTGTTGCTCAAACTCAGCGCAGAAAATCCGCATTTCGCGCTTTTGACGTTCTGGCAACTGCAAGCCTTACTCGGTGATTTGTCGTTGGATCCATCGAGCTATGGGTTTCAAGTAGCTCGCAGAACCATAAACAGTTTACAAAACGTTCTTTTCAATCCATCCAAGACTGCCCCAGAAAATGAAAAAATGAACGAAAACATTGCACCAGCACTGATAGCTTGCTCCTTAGTGATGGGTTCGTGTGCTCTTCCGGCAGTACTGGAAGCGACTAAGCCATTGATACAGTCTCAAGGGAAACGCCAAAAAAGCTATGTTTTTAAACTGGCAAAAAACGCTATGAAAAACCTAACGAAAAACCTGACCATGAAAAATACTTTAACGAACCAGAAGCGCATTCCATCTCACACGTCGCAGGAACCATCTCCGCCCATTGAATTGGTCGATGGTGTTACGACACGGGAAGACACTTTATTCAAGAAACCCAGGCAAAAATCGATTACAACCCTAAACTTCGACATGATTGACGACATCGGAGAGAAAATGTTCCAGGACCGCATATCAAACGCCATCAAGCAACCCAAACGGAAGTCAAGAGTTATGGACCACTCGTATGTACACAGAGTTTACAGGGACTCCAAGCAACTCGGTGGTGCAGATTCGCTGTACGAAGAAGATTTTACGAACTCATTACCAGACTTGCATAAAGAGGTAGCGAAGAATGATATGGAAGGCCCGCTCCAATCCACAAGGTCACAAGACGAGATTGACAACTCCGATGACATCAAGAGTATAAACTCAAATACCGTGAGTTTGGCTGCTTCATCACACTATGAAAAAGGCGGTGGCGTAGGAAGAAGGATAGAAAACGACCCAAATGGCGTCAAATTAGACTTATTGCCGATACCAAAGAAAATCAGACTGTTAAAGTCAAATTATTTCAGGTGCGAGACTCAATTAGCTATTGCTCTTGAATCAATCTCACAAAGACTTTCACAGGTTCCTACCGAGGCCCGTTTGAGTGCCCTGCGTGCTGAACTGCTGCTTTTAAACAGGGACTTGCCTGCAGAAGTAGACATACCTGCTCTTCTTCCAGCCAATAAGAAGGGAAAGCTCCACAAACTGGTCAACATAACAGCGAATGAGGCACAAGTTTTAAATTCTGCTGAAAAAGTGCCTTTTCTTCTACTCATAGAGTATCTCAAGGACGAAATGGATTTTGATCCTACTACTGAAGCTAATGAAAAGGTTCTGAGGAAAAACCGGACGGACAACAGTTTTATTTTCGATCTCGCTTACATAGCGAAAGATATGAATTCTCGAGTCGCCGTTGTCGACACAAGTGGCGAAGTCATAGACCCGGTTTCCGATCTTCAACCATACCCCGTTAGTGAAGGCTCATTGTCAAACAAGGCTGAGGAAGTTGACCTTGGAGATATGTCTGTTGTAAGGCTAACGAACCGCGACGAGGTCGAAAACTACAGGCGGGAACTGATGGTGCAATCGGCCACCAAAGTGCCAGTTATTCCCGACGATTCAACCAATAGAAACCCGGAGTTGCAGTTCATCAATAATTGGGAAGACATTAGCACTAGCCTCGAGGGACTTGAACTTGACGGGCTCAAAGCATCCACTGCGGAAAATCTAGCTACACAGATGCGCATATCGGCTGTGATGCTTGCTCAACTCGACAAATCTCCACATCAGTTGCATGGGGCGACCAATCAAATAAGGGCAAAAATAATTGCGTCAATGCAAGAGGTACAGGATAGATTCGGATTTCGCGATCTAGAAGCTATACACGGGATGGCAGGGGAAAGAAAACTGGAGAATGATATGAAAACGGGTGGTCTTCAAGGGACAAAAACAGATACTTCCTATTTGGGTGAGGACTGGAACACTAAAAAAGAGAGAATAAGGGCAACTTCTGAATACGGTCTCTTTGAAAACTGGGATTTGTGCTCTGTTATTGCGAAATCGGGTGACGATTTGAGACAGGAGGCGTTTGCATGTCAAATGATTCAGGCTATGGCCAACATTTGGGCGCGGGAAAACGTCGACGTTTGGGCCAAAAAACTCAAAATCCTAATCACAAGCGCCAATACAGGGCTGGTAGAAACAATCACCAATGCATTATCGATCCACAGTATCAAAAAATCCTTAACCAGTAAAATGGTGGAAGATGGCGATCTCAATGAGAAGGGTCAAATCGCGAGTTTGAAAGATCACTTTGTACGCGCATACGGTGACCCTACAGGATTCAGATACAAGAGAGCGCGAGACAATTTCTGTTCAAGTTTAGCTGCCTACTCAGTGATCTGTTACCTTTTACAGGTGAAAGATCGTCACAACGGTAACATCATGGTGGACAACGAGGGCCATGTGATACACATCGATTTCGGGTTTATGCTATCCAATTCTCCGGGATCTGTTGGATTCGAGGCTGCTCCGTTCAAGTTGACGTACGAGTACCTCGATTTGATGGACGGCGTCAATTCCGAATCGTACAAGAAGTTTGTCAACATGGTCAAGGACGCTTTCCGCGCTCTACGCAAGTATATGGACCAGATAGTCTCCATGTGTGAGATTATGCAGAAAGAGAACATGCAACCTTGTTTCAATGCAAGAGAGCAAACGAGTGCTCAACTCAGACAGCGTTTCCAGCCAGGGCTCTCCGATGCCGAATGCGATGAGTTTGTCGAAAATGTTCTGGTTGGAAAGTCACTGGGAAGCATCTACACCAGACTCTATGACCAATTCCAACTTGTTTCTCAAGGCATTTATTCGTAAAGTGTCGCCTATTTTGCCAAGCCTAAGAAAATATTTTCAGACGCAAATGGGGCTGCAAAACTAAGGAATTATCAGCGAAACGAAGGCTGCTGCAAGACCAGAACGTCAAGAAGATTAAAATAGTATTCCCGCTCCAGTTCATCAGCGAACCGTTGCGAACACATCTGTTCAGCTCGATTTCAATCATCACTATTCACGTGTATCCAGGAACTCTCCGTTCACGTGATGAGTACTCATTCTGATTTCTGGCTAAATTGGACATCGAAATTTACTGATTAATGAGAATGAGCTCAAATGTTCAACTCAAAGCGCCTTCTCCAGTTTTCCAGCGCAAGACTGAGAAGGTCTTGTAGGTTTTAAAGACTTAGAAACTATTTATCAGATTTGCAGAATTTTTTGCCGCTCTTTTGAGTCTTTTCCGGTCGTTTATTCACCTTTTGATTTGTCTTTGAAGGACGCAGTGTGTAGCATAGTTGACCTGTCAAAGCATCAAGAGTTTTGACTGTAGGTCTACTAAAACCTTAATTTTACATTTTGGTACAGCATTTTTAGCTGAGAAATGATGCTGAAGGTGTCAAAAGAACTTACAAATAGCTTCCGTATTTATGGCAAGACGATAGCCACTGTGAGACGCACACATTCATCGTTGGCTAGTTCGAAAGATGAACGGCGCGGACTTTTTGAACCGATGGTTCATGGACCCATTATGACAAATGCGGCTGGACTGCAACATGACTTTTCACATGACGAACTGGTGCTGTTAGAACAAGGTATTAAGAAATCTGACGAATTAGCTTCCCAGTTTACCAATTATCGATACAAGTTTAAAAAGCTGCCGTCAGATTACGGTGCCAATCAGCTCCTCGCTATTGAGCCAGAACTGCAGAAAGATCTGGAAAGTGTTGTTTCGGATTTTGATGCACCTGTAAAGTACGCTTTTGGCTATGGATCCGGAGTTTTCGAGCAATCTGGATATTCAAGCTCACAAGAGCGGCCACAGATCGATCTGATATTCGGGGTGTCGCACCCTGAACATTTTCATTCCCTCAACATGAGACAAAACCCACACCATTACTCGTCGTTACGTTATTTTGGATCGAAATTCGTGTCTCGGTTCCAGGAAGTTGGCGCCGGGGTATATTTCAATCCGTTTGTCGATATAAATGGGCAAGTTGTCAAGTATGGTATTGTGTCAATGGAAACTCTTTTGAAAGATCTAGCGACGTGGAACTCTTTTTATTTAGCCGGAAGACTCCAGAAACCTGTAAAGGTTTTGAAAAACGATTTATCGGTCCAGTATTGGAACCAGCTAAATCTCAAAGCCGCTGCAACTTTAGCCAAACATCTAATGCTGAAGAAAAACAAAACAAGCGGGAGCGAGCTCCTGGACGAATTCCAATTTTACAAACAGATAACTGCTTTGAGTTATGCGGGGGATGTGAGATATAACCTTGGGGCCGAGAATCCAAATAAAATCAACAATATCGTGGAGAAGAATTTTACTCAGTTCCAAAATTATTACAAACCAATCTACAAAGATGTCATTATCAACCATTCTCACTATTTGCCTCAAGGGTTCACACTCGATAACTCTATAAAGCTTTTAGAACGGAGAATTTTTCGCACTAGCACGGAGCAAACCTTGAAAGGAATGTTCACTGCTGGAATCATGAAGTCGCTACGTTATGCATGGGCAAAGAGGTTGAAAGCCATGAAAAGATCCAAGTGATTTAGGCCTTTGTACCGTCTTCGTCGTACCAAAAGTCATTCAATTACATAAGTTCAATACTTCTACATTACAGCAGCAGGACTATCTGCGAAGAGCAGCAAATCTTTTCTTCAACTCATCCAAATCCGTGTCATTTACATTTTCCTTGGTGGTTTTGACTCTAATGTCCTTCTTAATGCTCGGAGGAACCTTCAAATCCACACCAATGTTGTCACTGTTTTTGCGAGGTCTCTGAACCGTGATTGGATGTTTGTTACCCGATACTGACCCACTATCTAGAGCCACAATGGGCTTACCATCGTCGGAGCCGGAATCTTCAGGTGAAGAGACAGTTTCTTTTTCTGCTGAATCGTCCAATGCTGGCTTTTCTGATTTGCTATAGGGTACCTCATAAGCAGTAGCGATCTCTCGTAAATACAAAGTCACCAATTCTTCACTCGGCAAGTTGGGGCTGCACTTTTTCAAGACCTTTTCCGGGACACCGACTTTTTCGTCCACAATTGCCCTATAAAAATCTTGACCAAACTTGAACGTCAACAAGTCCCTGACTTGTTGCAGTTCTTTGATCTCGGGTGCATGCAGAACAGCGTAAATGACAGCTCTGATGGCTTCGTTAATTCCGTCATCCACATGGTTTTCTATCAAATCAACCTCATCCGTGACATTGTTGACCAAAGCGATTCTGGCATGCAATAGCTCACAGTAAAGTTCAAGGATGTCCAAAAGTTCCTCGTGTACATCTTCATTGATCAAAGTCTCAATTCTATAATGGGCCTTCAATTCTTTCCCTTCGCTCAACAGTTGAGCTACATCCCGGCGAGATTTCTTGGCCAATGACTGTTGCTTTTCCTGTGCATACCTCAGTCTCTGTATACACATTTTCAATCCTGTTTTGAGCTTCACCTGTCATAGATTTGGGCAATCCTAACTGCATCTTACTGGATAGCCGGACGCACCAACAGTAAGATTCAAAATGCCCCAAAAGTTAGTTTGAAAAATGTCTTGGTAACGCTAAAATCTTACAATAAAACTTACAGCAAACGGAACTTGACTATTCATCGTTGCTTGCCATTAGCTTATCAAAATAGTTGTTGTTCAAGCGTCGCTCGTCTTCAAAGGGTTGATTATAAGGTGGATAATTGCAACGACAATTGAGGTAAAAGTGACATCGAAGTGACATTGGGGTGACTGTACTTAAACCAATAGTTAAACTGATACTGAATCACTCAGGCAAGCGCTTTACACAGATAGATATTGTTCCATTAGACTATTAGCCAGTTCTGTATTGCCACTTTCATTGTATATCAAGACGCAGTTATAAGCTGCGTGTCGTTTTAGCTTGATGTCTTCGTATTCATCCAGTACCCTGTTATAGTATCTGACAGCAATGGAAAATAAACCGAGCAGGTGGAATGCACGGCCAATATTGTAGTCTGCTTCTTGTTGTTCGGTCGCTGAATATTTCGTGGAACGGATTTCGTGATACCGATACAAGAAGCGTAATCCATGCAGGATTTGGATATGTCGTGATGCTGTGAGTCTCTGCATGGAACGATGTAGATGGGCTAGGCCCATCATGAGATTGACCATGGGATCAAGCCGGAGCTCGGGTTGTAATCGGTTGAGGTATTGCAGTGCCAAAAGAAAACCTTTGCTGGAATACAGCAGCATTGCATAGATGTAGTGCAAATATGGCGACTTGCGTTTATCCGGGTTATCGACTTTTTTGTTTGTGACAGAAGCCTGCCCGGCAACATGCTGTTCATATCGTATGCTGTCAAATGCTTTCAGCTGTCGCAGGAAGAATTTTTGTTGAACGGTGGAACTCAAAATGCTGGAACCCATTTGACCACTAGCCACGCAAAACATAAAGTTCTGTAGCACTTTGCGATTGAATTGAAATTGGTTCAAAACACTGCGCAGACTCTCCACAAGTTCTTCTTCATCCCCCATCTGTAATACTATGGCCAGTCTTACGAATTTCATCATTTTCGCTCTGGTAGGATCTTGAACAAAAACATTTACCTCCTGTGCCGTTTCTATGATACTGAGCCCATCCACTCCACTTTGCAACTTTGAGATTACCAGCGATAGTTTCATGAATAATTCAAACCATTGGTCATAAGTGAGGCCTCTCAGCTCAGTTGAAGACGTTAAAAACACCCGTTCTTCCAAAAGCGGGAGCCCATCCAAAAGGTTATCCCCTTCAGAAAGTTTTGATAGACGTTTAATCTTGTAGTCGATTATCTTGTTGTGTTTACGAGTTCTTTTGATAATCCCCACAAATTTTTTAGAACGGCTCTTGACAAAAAAATTCTTAACACTCGAAAACACATCAATTAGGTCCGATGCTGTATCAATCCACAGTGTAGTCTGGTACTCGTTGCCTTGTCCCATGCCCTCTTGATAAATCTTTAGTTTGTTGTATTTGTCCAAAACTTTAGTTGTAATACGCTTTTCGCGGTCTCGTCTCTCGCGCTCTGTATCCTGCGGCGTCCGTTTTTTCTTTACAGCAGGTTTCTTCATATGAATGTCTTCTAAAAGGGGTTTTCCAACTGGAGTAGCATTTGCATTTACAGCCTGTTGATCAGTTTCATCCTCAACAGACAACATGATTTTTTCAGCTTCTGCATCCTGTCTTTTCCTGGTCTCTAAAACTTCCAATAAAAGCGCGTTGAACGTGTCCTGATCGTCTAAATGATAATGAATCTCTGCTAAAGTTAACTTCGTCTCGAGATCATCAGGTTTCATTTCAACAAGCTTTTCAAAAATTAGCTTAGCGTTTTGGTAATCCTCCACTTCCCTATAACACCTACTGAGGGGTTTATAAACCTCCAAGGTATGAAAATCACTAAGGTCTAACAGGGGTGTGAAAAATTCAATGGCTTCAGGATATCTTTCCGCTTTTGTTAGAGCACATGCTACTTCGAAATAAAGATCGGTGATATCCACAAAGCTTTCGTCGTACAGAGCCTGAAAATGATTGACTGCTTCCAACACATTTTTATTGAACAATCTTAAAAGACCCAATCGCACTCTAATATCAATTGGAAGAATGTATGCTTTTTCCCTTTCAGCTTGCGGTAAAGACTCAAACTTGCTGTTCTTGAATCTCCTTTTGTCGTATTCAGAGTCGTCACTTACAGTATCCCAGAAAGTTTGGTTCTCCCTTTCTTGAATCCATCTTGCACACCTCTTGATGGTTTTTATGCCAGCGTTCTCGCCTAGTTGTTTTAAAAATAACTCTGCCAGAATGTTCAAAGAAGACCAGTCGAATTCTATGCAGCGGTACTTCCTATTGATTTTCTTCCACTTGATGTTCGGATATCTCTTGAAAAGTTCACTTTCCTCGTCAATTTCCTGTTCTGCTTGGTCGTCGTAATCACTCTCTTCTGATGATTCCACGGCGTCCTCAGAAGCAGATATTATGGCTTTCCGCTTTTCCACATTAGCGTCAAATACTTTTATGTATAAATTGATCGCTTCGTTAGTTCGATTATAGTCCACATAAAGAACTGCCAGCTCTCTCAAGTAGTTACCATCTGTAGGGAAACGGTTATAAAGCCTCTGAAATCCTTCCAGGGCTCTACCAAGCTGTCCGGTTTTCTTGTACAGCACTGATCTCCCATAAACACAGTCCCACTCTTCACTATTCATTCTCAAAGCCCTTGTGTAGCAGTAGATAGCTTGTCTAACATGGCCGAGATCTGAAGAGAGAGTGGCAACGACTTTCCAAAAGCTCCAGTCTGACGGATTCAAATGTGCTGCGAGAAACCACGAATTGCAACAATCATTGAAACGGCCTTGTAACTGGTAGATATCCCCCAGTGTTTTATATGCAGCAAAGTTCTTAGCGTCTTTTTTAATGACTTGGTTGTACAGTTGTTCGGCAACCTGTGTATCGTTCCGTACAAACGCCTCGTTGGCTTCAGACAGCAATTGGGCCACTTCAGGGTCTAGACTTCTTTCCCTGCGAGGTCTGCCCGGTGTTTTTTTGGTACTGGATGCCTTGTTTTGCGCTTTGTTCTTTCGTTTGACTTTAAAGTTGTTGGCCTCTCTGATGGCATCCATAAAGTCCTGCTCGTCGTATTCGTCATCGGAAAAATCCCCGTAATCAGAAAACTCAGCAAGAAGATTCTCTTCGTCATCCTGGCCCTCTTCAATGTCCGACGCATGAGAACTATAAGTCTTTTCAATATCTGCAAGCTCGTCGTCGATCATTTCTTGGTCAGAAAACGCCATTGGCTGCTCCTTAGCACCATCATCGGGAGCATCGATCAAATTCCGGAGCTGATCCAAATCCCCATAGTACGTTTCCTCGTCTTCAGCACCAGCGTCCAAGCTCTTTTCTGAGTCCTCCTTAGACATAGCTAGCTTCAATCGCTACCCTGGGTAATCAAATTATTTCAATATCGCCAATACAAAGAGAGAGAAACGTGAACGCAGATATCGCCTAAATTACACGGAGAAATCGATTTCAAGCACCGTGCAAAGACCTCAATTATTTCTGAAGACAGTTATTATGCAAAAATTGGTCCTCGATACAGCTTTTGTTGAAGCTTCGGCCTCCAATCTGTTCTGCTTTTGGTGTTGCAATGATTATACTTGAACCCAAAAGTTCCCTAATTTCAACATCAAAAACAAAGGATTAAAAGACTATAAATAACTCGTACATAGTGTTATCAACAGAAACGTGACTTAATGACATTTGGTATAAGTTGTAGGATCCCACGGTAGCATTTCTAACACTCAAAGGTTGTTTATAATGGTACAAGAAACGATCGGTTTAAAAGCAGTCATTGGCTGTCACTAACAGTGGTATTTTGAGCGCTTGATTTAAAGCTAAACATTGAGACTCCCAAGCTTCTTACAACGCCGTTATGTTTTCTGGATTTGGTGGAATTGGAGGTTTCCCTTCTGGCCTTATGAATGTTCCTCAGAATTTTGAGGACTTCTTCAGATGTTATCCCATTGCAATGATGAATGACCGCATTCGGAAAGACGATGCGAACTTTGGTGGTAAAATATTTTTACCACCAAGTGCGCTGAATAAACTGACCATGCTCAACGTCAGATATCCTATGCTGTTCGAATTAACGGCTTCAGACTCTCAACTAAAAACACACGGTGGTGTTTTGGAGTTTACAGCAGAAGAAGGCCGTGTGTATCTTCCCCAATGGATGATGGAATCTCTGAGCGTGAACCCAGGGTCTTTGCTACAAATAGCTTCCACAGATTTGCCTCTGGGCCAATTTGTTAAAATAGAACCGCAATCCGTTGATTTTCTCGACATTTCAGATCCAAAAGCCGTGCTGGAGAATGTGTTGAGGAAATTCTCTACCCTTAGTGTGGACGATATCATCGAAATCAACTACAACGATCATATCTATCGCATCAAAGTCCTCGAAGTTAAACCCGATTCTAATGCTAAAAGTATTTGTGTGATAGAGACTGATTTAGTAACCGATTTTGCTCCACCCGTTGGCTATGTGGAACCAGATTATAAAGCCCTCCAAAAGAATGAACGCCCCAAGGTTGATCCATCTGCCAGAGGTTTGGGACCCATGTCAAAGCGAATAGACTATGCAGCTGCAGTGAACTCAGGGCAGCTAAGTGAAAGTTCTTTCAGTGGACAGGGCCAGAGCCTGAAAGGTAAGACGGGAGACAGGAACAAAAGTAAGGATAAAGATATCGGTTTACAAGATATTAAAATTGATATGAATGGTCCACCTGCGGCACTGAGTGTTCCGGACGGCGTCTTGTTCTTTGGTTTCCCGATCGTCCCAAGAAAAGATGATGAAGAGCAAGAATTTGCTCAAGGGGATTCGAAAGTACACTTTATAGGTGCTGGCCAAAGCATAAGGCAAAGCAACAATAAACGCCGTGGTACCAAAGATTATCAAAGTCCTAAAGTGAAGGCGCCGAGAAGTCCTGAAGTAATAGAAATAGATTAGATATTATTATAGGGAATGATGTGGATATGAAAGGGACTGTGAAAGAATCCGTGCTTCGGATGCTGATTTAAGGCTGGTGTCAAGTACTGCTTAACTTTTGTTCAAAATCATTTTTTTCAGCGCCAAAGGCAACTCTTCGTCAGAATCAGAATCGAATACGGCATATTTGGCCATTTCGCCTCCGCCCAGGCTTCTGCTTTTTGATAACAAATGAAAGCTGGAACTCGTGTCACCTTTAGATGCAATGGAAAAGTATCTTTTACGGAATCTTGATGGCAAAGATGGTACTTCGCTCTTGTGTGACGCAATACTGGCTAAGTCAACCTGACCAGGCTCACCGCTCGAGCTGCTAGACTTTGCATCCACAGCTATCGGTTGATGTTCCGCAAAATCTGCGGCCCGTTCGAGGTCATCATCGGAAGCCACTGAGGTCTCGGAATGGTTATCTGCAGCATGGTCAACTTGTAATGCTGGTGATTTATTCTTCTTTTCAGTAATTTTAGATTGCCCAATGAATTCATTGAAGTTTACAGCTGCTTCAGCGGCCCAATCCGCATACAGCGGCCTAGAAAGAAACCCATACTTGAACTCGTTCACGCCAACGACTATCTTGGTAAGTTCCACAAGTTCTTCAAGGTATTCGATCACCTCTTCAGAAGCTGCGCTCGTAGCATTCCAGCTCAGAAATTTTTCTTTCATGATATATTCGTGTGGCGGTAATGACATTCGTCTTTTGGGGGGCACTTTGACTGATAGCTCTTCTTCACTTTCAGAATAATTTTGACTGGTCATGTAAGGATCCATCATGGCTTTAGGTATCAAGCTACTCATTTGAGATGAATACCTAACTTTCAACGTGCTTTGCACTTTGTTGACTAGTCGCCTGTGAGCGATTCTTGCGCTTGGCAAAAACTGAGGTAAAGGCGTCTTGTTGCGCACAGCTTCTTGGACAGCCCTCATCGAACATGTTATAGAGGCCACATATTGCCTCCGGTACGGATATACCATACTGTTTAGTTCATCAACAACGGCGCTGCCGTATTGTTTCCTTAACAGAACAATGTTATCCATACGATCAATGATCTGCCTCTCGATGTATATCATTTGAGTAAAGACTTTCTCAATTTCAATGTACTCACCTCTAAGCATAGGTTCTTGCCGTGTTAAACCGTTATACGAAGTGGCCCTAGAAAGAGCTGATTTGGCACTATCTGAGAGTCTTGCCAGTCGCTGGTATCTTTCTTCTGACAAAGCTGAAGTCAGCGACTCACCTTCAAGACCGGCCGCTAGGAGAAGTTGCATTTCGGATATACAGCCTGCAACAAAAGATACCTCACCATTCAGCTGCTCTCTAGCAGTCACAGGAAACATTGTAACCTGTACAAAAACAGCTATACCACCACCGTAACCCACCGCTAAGCACCTCTTGGCAAAATTAGATAGAATTGAGCCCTGGTTAGCCGAAGGAATAATTGCCGCTAGCATTACCACGTATATGCTGATGATTTGAATGATGGCGGCTTTGACGTAGGGAGTTCCTAAAAAGAAGTAGAAGCCAGGGACAGCTCCAAAAATTGTTATAACCACTTCAAGATATGGATTGGTCTGATTGCAGCCCGCTAGATAGGAAACATAAGCCCAAACTGCACCCAGGATCACTCCCACGCCCCTAAGGAAAAAAACCCAAAAGGTGCCGCCCACTGACGGCTCCATTGCCAAAATCGCTACGAAACCAAACCACGTTCCGTGCATGTTATCGTACCAATCCCTGGTTTTCGGAATAAACATTGGAAAAGACGTAAGCATCAGTGCAATAGTGACTTGAAGCCCAAATCTAAAATGATCTTGATACTTGGAGTAAAATTCGTGGCAGAAAATCAATATTGCGGTAAAAACCGGTCTCACAACCACAGGCTTTGAGCTACCAACGTGCATATTGTGATCCGATAATCTCTCAGATGCGCTTTGGTCTTTATTGGTGGTGGGCAGCAGTGCCTCCTTCTTTGCAAAGTCTACAATGTCAGTTTTTCTTTGAGATAGAAGAGCCTGTTCCTCCCCCACGGGTCGCTTGATGCCCATGTCAGCAGGTGGACGATAATTATCAACAATAGCTCCACCGGTTAAACTTTGTGACTCAGTGACGTTACCGCTAGTCGCGCCAGTGATCCATGTCTTGAAAGTCTTGTAATTGCTCAGAAAGTTTACCCATAAGGTTTTACCCCTCAAAGCACCTTTTGCCTCTTGCGACTTCCTTCGTTGATATATGCCATGAGCTTCCCTCATCATAGTGGTAACCGAATGTGTGGTTTCCTTGAAATTGAGGAGAAAAGAAGAGAACAGAAACATCTCATCATTAGGCTGTAAAAGGCTCTCATCTAAATGGATGAGTTCTTCACGGGCCTGTAGGTCAAAATCGATTAGCGCATCGACTAGGTTTTGTGTTATGGCACTGAAATCAAGCTGCTTTAAATAGTCTTGACTCAAAACAGAACTTTCGGTGGGCTGAGCAAAAACTGTGGGTCCTTGAACTTTGTCCAGCTTGACATCATAAGAATATGCTAGCATCGCTTTGATCATAAACAAAGACTGACTTAACGTTTCATGTAGGCCGAAGATGGGTTCTTTCATTCGATTCAAAACTTTGAAGAGCTTCTTAGCATCTGCATATTGGATTTCCCTGTCCAGTTTTAAGTCCATCGGCTCCACATCTTGGTTGGCGTTGCGACCCACCAATAGGAACTCCAGCTGGCATGCGTTAATGAGGGCGTTGATATATTTTGAAAGGTTTGAAAAAGAGTGTATGACCGATTTCAAGTCCGAAGGCGAAACGTAAGAGTAAGAGACCTCATAAATGCACTCTTGTAAAACTAAATTGCAACTGGAAACTTTAGCGTCGATAGATTTTTTCATATTCAGGAGTTTGGCGAGTGATATCGGTTGCTCTGCATAGAGCGATGTGCTTGGGTCCCGAACGTCGATGGAGATAAAGAAATTCAAGGCTGAATCAATCGATTTGTGGATTTCATTCAATGCGTCTACGGTACTATTACCGAGATACGTGCTTCCAAATTCGGGAAAAAGCACCAGGTTCCAGAAAATAGCCATTGCTATTCCCAAATAGAAGGGTACACTGAAGGCCTTTGCTATCGTTCCAGCAGTTTGATCAAGCGAGGCCATGAAGGCGAAATGAACTACCAGAAACAGAGGGAACACAATACCGAAGTAATGATGCGACACGGACCTCATCCAACCGTGAAAAAAAAGCATAATAACTTCGAATACAGCCAGAAGCGCCAATGCTGATTCATAGCGCATATAATTATGGATATAGTGCTCAGACTCACTCACAGAGTGCCAAGTCGAGCCCAGGCATTTTTGCGCAAGAACTCGACCAAATAGAGCATAAGCCAGTCCGACCAATAGTCCTGAAGTACAATAGATTGCTCCCTGAATAGTGGCACTGACTCTGCGGCCGGGATGAACAATTACAGCTATCAATGGCAGCATTGCTGGTTGGTTTCCTAGGCGGTCGCGAATTTTTGGTATGAGGCAGAAAATGAGCGCGACCGTCGCATGAATGGTAGACTTAAGGATTCTTTGAGCAAGGACCCTACTCAAGGGGAACTGCTTCTTAACAGCTTTCCATACTTTTTTCGAAGATAGTTTGGTCATTGCTTATTTACATGAATCCTCCAGGACAACTTTCTAAGTGCCCTTGTTTGGGTGAGTACTAGACACTCTTTACTGTAGAAAATGCTAGTTGTGCACCAAATTCACGTCCTAGTTGGGCAAGAGACGACGTTAACGATTAGATCTTGAATCTTCAACCTCATCGCTCTCCAGATGTCACCTTATTTTGAACTTTCTCCGTCATCAGCTGACGGACGCTATTTTCTTCACTGTTACGTAAGCAATACCTCGTCCAAGAAGATTTGGTCATCTTAATCACGTGCTTAGAAACTGAAGGATTTGGCTTAGTCGATGCTAGTGTTACAAGTCATCCAGAGGAAGCGTGTTTTCACGATGTGTGCGGCAGAAGTGAAGGGTGGGATAGTCTGTGTTAAAAGTGCGTGAAATTTGAGCGTTTGTCCCATCTTGACTTGTCTCGCCAGAAAAAGATTAGAAAAATGTGCTTCAAGAAAAATTGTTTAGCCACATATCCTCAAGAGGCTGGATTTTTGACCCATGACCTTTTAGTGGTGACGGTTCTGCTTGAGTAGTCTAATTTAAACCTTTCGCGGGTACGGGTCAACCAGATTTATAGCTTTAGGCATTGTAATATGGATCAAATTAGATGACCCATTCAAAACATCTCAATGACTGGTAAACTCATCTTGTAGAGGCACGAATGCTGGGCTGATGTCATTTTCGCTGCAACAATATAACGTATCTTGTCAGTAGCCGTGCACTCTGTTATAGTGCTAACATTTGAATAATACTGAAAGCGCGCATGACAACAATTATGCTTAGATCAGTCACGAAGGTCATTGATTTGAGATATGCAGCAGGAATGCAGTTGCTACTACGCTGAAAAGAGTTTTTTCCAAACAAAGATTTGAGTCCAAAACTCTCAAATGGCTCTCGAGATGCCATGACACTAAAATGTGCGACATGCGCAGTTCAGCATTAATCATATGCATTGGAATGTATTGCAGACGAACAAGGTCGGGAAGTTATAGTAGCCAGTCTTGCTAATCCTGGTGTAAAGCGGGTTAGGCTTAAATTACGACGTGGAGACCTCTGAAAAGTGTTTCTTCAGCTCGTCCTCACTAACTCCGACCCTCTCGCCCAAATCTAAGAAAACTTGGAACATTTGTGTTTTCCGCTCTGCAACAGAATGCTCTAAATCGTCTAGGTAGATGTCATTGCTGTAAACAAATTCCAACTTACCGTTGTGTAGTACCTCTAACTGGGACTGCTCAATGTAAGTCTCAAAAGACTCTTCGTAAATCAATTTGGACCTCGTTACCGGATCCAAGAAAGGGTGAAATATCTTGATGAAGTTCCAACAGTACCATGGTATATTGCATAATATTGCGCGACCCAAATATTCGGGGTAGTGCTCTTGAATAATGTGCAAAACCTGTTTGCTGATGGAAATTGGAGGCATTCGCGCAAGCGGTGGAGTTAAATCATTATAATTTTTGAAATCTATCAATACCGTTAACGTGTCGACTCCTACAGGCATCATAACCTCGGCGCTCTCAATCATATAGATCAATTGTTGGATTTGTGCAAAGCTTGGTTCAGTGTTTTGACGGCCAGTCTTGATGTGCAAAAGTGGCCGTTGTTGACGGTCATAACCAAGTAAGTACATTTTACCAGTTTCGTTTTCCATTTTCGTAGCTTTGGCAAGTTCGGAGAGAGCGCAGACACCACCATTGGCTTCGAAAAGACCAAATTCTCGCCTCCAAGTGATAGTTTTCTCTAACCTTTCAATTGCCTCTCTGGCATCCCAATTGGTTGATCGAAGGTATCTTAATAGACGTTCCCTTGTCAACCAGCACTTTTCCTGTGAAGATAAAGGCTCTTTGTTAAATGCATCATGATTGGCCTCCCCTTCTTCAAAACTCCGAGTTCTTGTCAAAATGGATTCCTCAGAACGATCAAAGTACCTTACAACCAGTGATAAGCACTCCTGTTCATGTAAATCCAAATGCTCTGAAGCCGACGACCTTACACTGCGGGCAGGAGGACTCTTGATAATTCTGTTGCACTCTATTTTAGGGCTTTTCGACGGCTCCTTCTTGGGTTCGTAACTTTTCTTACTGAAAAACCCTTTCATCACTAGGGAGAGAAGGGAAACGGTCGCAACTTCCAGTAGTCACCGCTAGTCTGCCTATCCGTTTGAATTGAAGAACAGCTGAGTGTAGTAGTTACTGTCTGTAAATGCAGCGTTGAGTAAGTATGCGTACTGATCGTGTCACACGAAACGTCATGACGCATTGCTTGGGCATCTTGGCACTTTTCACTCAGTCAAGCTGAATGGTATCGTTGGCAAGCCGTTGCTGTATTTCAGGCAGTAGCTCGACCTCTCGATCGAAGGTAAATATGGATGGATCTACTTTTGGTGAAATATCTTCCAGGTATTTTCCCAGGGCGCTCTGCAATAACAGAGAGTTGTGCCTGGTATTCCAGTTCTCTAAGATTCGTAGCGTATCCTCAATCGTTTCAAAAATCACATACGAAACGATGGTACTATCGTTTTCGTAGTCGTTCCGCGATGAGTAATAGAGGTCGAAAATCGCTGCTTGAAATTGATTGCTCACCAGATCTCGAAGTTGGTCTTTGCTCTGTAGAAGCTTGTTGTTCGAAAGCTCCAAACGAAGTGTGCACGAATCTTGTAGTTTGTGTTTCAGGGTACTTGGATTCTTCTCGATATGGCGCCAGTCACCGTAGGGAATCTTGAAGTGTTTCATCTTTCGCAGCGTGTTACCATATTTCTCGTATTCTGACAAGTTGATACTTTGGTAAGGCTGTGAAACGGCAGCTCGTTCCCTGGATTGCAGCCTCTTTCTCTGCAGCTCCGTATTTATATTGATCTCGCGCCGTTTCAAGAAGTTTTCATAATACCAAGAGTCGTAGACCTTTCTTGTTGTCGCGTTCTCCAAAAGTTTAACTGTCTCATCCAGCAGTTGGAATTTCGAAGCGGCATCAGGACTATCTGGGTTCTTGTCGGGATGATACCTAAGCGCTTTCTGCCTAAATTTCCGCCTGATTTGGAGCGATGTTACTTTAGATAAATCATCTGGAGCTTTGATTTGGATATCGAGAGTTTGGTAGAGGTCTAATTGTTGCCTTATAGCGCTGTCAAGGTCCATACGTGCTTCAGTTTAACCAGTTCCTTCGAGCGTATCGCGAAGAGCTGGGAACCTTGAAATAAATTGGTATTACGTACTTTACCATATAGGTGGAAAAGATAAGTAAAGACTACAAAATCCACCATCACAAAAGAGAGCGATCGTAGTGTCCTTTTCCTGGTCAGAGGCGCACAAATAAATGCTATACAAGGCTTGGTTGAATGGTATAAACCCACCTCCTTTGGAATTTTGTAGAAAATGCGGTGAAGCTCATCACCCCATTAACCACATCAAAACGCTCTGCCAGACAAAGCCATACACGAACAAAAAGTAATTGCACTTCTTGACAACGCTTTTCTTGACAGTGTGAACCTCGTTGCTCCCATCAACGAACAGGTTGAACTTGACAGATCTAAGTAAAAATACGCCGAAAGCTATTAGCAGGTATATCTTGCCCAGAACAGATGCAAAATATGGTGTCGAGGGCAGAAGTAAAGCCAGCGTCAATGGAACAAACTTGTAGCCGACGTAACACGCCAGCTCGGTTATGCCGGTGGTGGGAGATTTCGCGCTTACCAAGAGGAAGAGGCCCATTTTCAATATGAAGAGATCCATTAAAACGGAAGCTAGTGTTGTAGACAGACGTTGATACAGGTTGCCTGGATCAAAAGAACCCTGCAGCCCTTGTTGGAAATTCCAGCACAGAATGTACGTGACGAGGCCCATAACGGGGATGTACATATCTGGCGAATTCACATCAACGCGTGGTACCTGAAAGCTGGGCCCCATGCCGGTTCCGTTCTGTGGGATCGGCAGTCGCTGCCAGTTGCGGTGCAAAAATGGTAATAAAATGATTTTCAGCTTGCGGAAGACATAGCTGTTGGAGACCTGGAAGTAGTGAGACAACGCTGACGAATTACCTGTGGCTTTACTGAAGTTTTCTTGGATTTGGTTGAAATTATTCTGTCCTATGATGTTGGAAAACGCGGACTGCCCCAATTGGTAGGCAACTGAAGATCTGGGGTCCTGGAAGGGAAAAGCTCCGTTCGGCCCATTTGCATGCTGTTGTTGTTGTTGTTGTTGTTGTGGTAGTGGTGCCTTGCCAAAACCCTGTGAATTTGGGTGCTGGGCCGGAATGTCTCCTACATTGTGCTGGGACCGCTCGCTCAGATACATGTTGCCCGCATCTTCCTGAGCGTACGCATACGGATTGTAGGACATTGTACAACTCTGAGACCACTAGATTGGGATGTTTTTTTGGGTTCTAGCCTTGAATCTTTATACAAATGTGAGACTACGAATGGTCCTTTGACCAGTAAATCAACACATACTCAGGAAATCACTTTTTACTAACGTGTCACTGGTCGAATCACCGTGTAAAATACGGTCAAAAGCTGACTCTTGCAAGGGTAGCCGAGTATGACAAAACAGCATTTAAGAAATAAGCTCTGCTCACCGTGATGCGGAGCGTGGTACCATTTTTTTTGCCGTGAATAGACGTTTCTTAACCTCTTTGCACAGTTCCTACTCCCACGCTCAATAAGGACGTCTAGAATAATTGACAAGCGCATAGAATGCATCTTAAGCCAAAGAGGTGACTATGAAAGTTCATCTGTTTGTTTTTGCTAAAGAAACTGTCCGACTTGTCGAGTTTTTACATTTTCTCTTTGGTTCGTAAACGTTCAGATGAAACGAAAATCTATATATCTTCATTTTCAGCTGAATTCGTGCTAATTTGGACGTAAAGTACCAGCTCAGTGGCAGTCTCTCAGGATCACACTTGGTCGTTTCTCTCTTTTATCAGGTTATCCAGCTAGCGTCATTTTAAATTAAATCGACTACTCTATATAAAAGCTACATCCCATCTTTTACTGACGCACATGCAAAGACCTTTCTTTAAGAAAAACGTCAATCAACTGAAATCGCACTACAGCAATGTCGAGCAATTGGAAATCTCAGAACTTCGCTTCGTGTTATCGGACCCTGGGTTTAAACAAAGCCTAAAGTTTAGATGACAGTGGGAATACCTTACAATTTTTGTTTTTTTTTAATGGAATTGAATATAACACTATGTTACAACTAACTCTACACAAAAAAATATTACGAAGCGGTATTCCTCCTAGTTCAAATCCTGTTCCGTCGAACCAGGATCCTATCTTTACCATGTTACACAGCTGCTGCGACGATAAAATCAAATGTGATTTTGAGCACGTGACAGTATTGTCTCAAGCCGGGTAGATCACGTAAGCGCCCTCATCTCATCTTTTTTCAATATTAATACAAGAAGCCTTGCAAGAGACGCGTAAGCTGTGGGAAATTTTGAAGAAACCAAGACGCAATCGACTCAGTGGAGCAAAACGACCTCTACCACTGCGTTCACCATGACGGGTAGGTTTCAGGGATCAAACACTGCGAAATATGTGAAAAATTCAGGCACCCAGCGGTCCCGTAATTCGCAGCAAACGATGGTCAACTCGACCGCACAACAGCTTATTGAGACGATTAAAAAAGATGAAATCGATACTATGATGGGTTTTGAGCGGTATACTGCACCACAATTCAGTGGGAAAGCGAGTAGTTGGCAGTCAACTCCAGGGAGAGTAGGCTGGCTCGTCAACATGCATCCAACGATGGTTTCCGAAGACTTTGCTAACTTAGGCACTGGTAACCCCACATCGTCTTCCGGTTCAGGAATTTCAGGGGTCGATTTCTATTTTCTCGATGAAGAGGGTGGTGGGTTCAAAAGTACTCTCACTTTTGATCCCTACTTCCTAGTAGCATGTCGCGACGAATCAAGAGTCCACGATGTCGAAGAGTTCCTCAAAAAGCACCTGGAACACTGTCTTAAAAAAGTCGAACCGGTGGTGAAAAATGATCTTTCGTTGGGAAGTCCACTAGCAGGCCTCAACAAGGTGCTTCTTAAACTAACTTTTTCGAACACCAATAATCTGTTTGAAGCACGTCGAACTTTGAGACCAATTATCTTGGACAACGAAACCAACCATCTCCAAAGATCCATGTACAACACTACATCTGGAATTGTTGAAGACACAAAAATGCTGATATCGGATATTCGTGAATATGATGTCCCGTTCCATGTTCGTGTCGCAATCGACAATGACGTTCGAGTCGGCAAGTGGTATAAGGTGACTTCACAGGGTTTTATCGAAATAGCTGAAAAGGTAGCGTTTGCTGATCCAGTAGTTTTAGCTTTCGACATTGAAACCACGAAGGCTCCTTTGAAGTTCCCTATCGCCACTGTCGATCAGATTATGATGATTTCATACATGATTGACGGAGAAGGGTATCTGATCACCAATAGAGAAATCATTTCCGAAGATATAGAGGATTTTGAGTATTCTCCAAAACCGGAGTATCCAGGGTTTTTCACGATATTCAATGAAGCAGACGAGTTAGCACTTCTTGAAAGATTCTTCGAGCACATAAGAGATGTGCGTCCTACAGTCATCTCTACGTTTAATGGTGACTTTTTCGATTGGCCATTTGTAGAGACCAGAGCTAAGATCAACGGACTTGATATGTTCCAAGAAATTGGGTTTGCGGTTGACTCTGAAGGTGAATACAAGTCGACGTATTGCGCTCATATGGACTGCTTCCGGTGGGTCAAGCGTGATTCGTACCTTCCACAAGGCTCACAGGGCTTGAAAGCTGTGACACAAGCCAAACTGGGATATAATCCCATCGAGCTTGATCCGGAGTTAATGACACCTTATGCGTACGAAAAGCCGCAGCTTTTATCGGAATATTCAGTTTCCGATGCGGTTGCGACCTATTATTTATACATGAAATATGTGCATCCTTTCGTCTTTTCGCTGTGCACTATCATTCCACTGAATCCCGACGAAGTCCTTCGCAAAGGTACTGGTACCTTATGCGAAATGTTATTAACAGTGCAGGCATATAAGGGAAACGTTTTACTACCGAATAAACACACAGATCCAATCGAAAGATTCTACGATGGGCATTTGCTGGAATCTGAGACCTACGTCGGAGGACACGTTGAATCTCTAGAAGCAGGGGTATTCAGAAGTGACATCAAGAATGACTTTAAAATCGATCCAACAATGATAGACGACCTGTTAAATGATCTCCCTAATGCCTTGAGATTTTGCATAGAAGTGGAAAACAATTGTAAACTCGAGGATGTTTCAAACTACGCAGAAGTAGAACTACACATCAAAGAGCAGCTCATGGATCTGAAGTTGAATACCAATAGAAATGAGCTCCCTCTAATTTATCACGTCGATGTTGCTTCGATGTATCCAAATATTATGATCACCAACCGTCTACAACCGGATAGTGTAAAAAGCGACCGCGACTGTGCGGGATGCGACTTTAATCGCCCCGGTAAAATATGCGATCGGAGACTTCAGTGGTCATGGAGAGGGGAGTTCTTTCCTTCAAGAATGGATGAATACAGTATGGTTAAGAGAGCTCTGCAAAATGAGGTCTTTCCTAACAAGAACAAAAATTCCTTTAAAAAGCTTCTCTCTTTTGAAGAACTATCGTACAGTGACCAGGTAGCTCAGATAAAGAAAAGATTGACAGAGTATTCCAAAAAAGTGTATCATAGAGTCAAAACGTCGGAAGTTGTGGAAAGAACTGCTATAATTTGTCAAAGAGAAAATCCTTTTTATGTGGACACTGTCAGATCTTTTAGAGATAGAAGATACGAGTTCAAGGGTCTAGCAAAGACTTGGAAGCAAAAGCACTCGGCCATTGATCGGGATCAGAAACATGAAAGGGATGAAGCAAAGAAAATGATAATTCTATATGACTCACTGCAACTTGCACATAAGGTCATCTTGAATTCATTCTACGGATACGTGATGAGAAAAGGTTCAAGGTGGTATTCGATGGAAATGGCCGGGATTACTTGTCTGACTGGTGCAACAATTATTCAGATGGCCAGATCTGTGGTTGAAAAGATTGGAAGGCCGCTGGAGCTGGATACAGACGGTATCTGGTGTATTCTCCCCAAGTCTTTCCCAGATAACTATCAATTCAAATTGAAAAATGGCAAGAAACTGTTCCTATCATACGCATGCTCTATGCTTAATTATAAGGTTCATCAGAAGTTTACAAATCATCAGTATCAAACCTTGGAAGACCCTGTCAACCACCGCTACAAAACTCAAAGTGACAATTCGATTTTTTTTGAAGTGGATGGTCCTTACAAGGCTATGATCCTTCCAACTTCCAAAGAAGAAGGAAAGGGTATCAAGAAGAGGTATGCCGTTTTCAATCACGATGGGTCCCTTGCAGAGCTCAAAGGCTTCGAACTCAAACGAAGAGGTGAACTACAACTAATCAAGAACTTTCAAAGCGATCTTTTCAAAGTTTTTTTGGATGGAGAATCTTTGGAGGGCTGTTATGCAGCCGTAGCATTGGTTGCTAACAGATGGCTTGATGTTTTGGATTCTAAAGGCGTAATGCTCGAAGACGAGGATCTCATAGATCTTATTTGCGAAAACCGTAGCATGTCCAAAACTTTGAAGGAGTATGCGGGACAAAAATCTACTTCTATTACTACAGCTAAAAGGCTCGGAGAATTTCTTGGTGAAGAGATGGTCAAGGATAAGGGTTTACAGTGTAAATACATCATCAGTTCCCGGCCCGTTAATACACCGGTCACGGAACGAGCGATACCCGTGGCTATTTTTTCTGCAGATTTAGGCTTGAAGAAAGTGTTCTTGAGGAGGTGGCTGGCCGACTCTTCATTAGACAGCTTCGATCCACGAACTATCATAGACTGGGAGTATTATCGGGAGAGATTGGCATCTGTGATACAAAAAATCATCACAATACCTGCAGCCTTGCAAAAAGTGAAAAACCCTGTTCCTAGGGTTGAACACCCAGACTGGCTAAGGAAAAGAATTGCAACAAGTGAAGACAAGTTCAAGCAAACGTCGCTCAGCAGTTTTTTCAGAAAGGCCAGTAAACCTTCTGTTACCGATATTGAAGAAGCATTTAGAGAGCAACCTTCGGCGCTTATACATCACAAGACCGCAAAGGTGATATCAAAGCGAAAACTGAAGAGAAAAACTACAGATGCGAGGGATGAAGAGGCCTCTCTAGTTCTTCCTCCTGAGGTACCGTCAATTTGTGACGATTACGTCGCTTGGCTATCATATCAAAAGATCAAATGGAAAATTCAGGAGCGTGACCGTCAGCGGAGGACGCAGCTGTTTGGTGATCGCACGAAGAGTAATCAAAGAACCTCCTTGGGAAATATTATGAGGAAGCACGCTGAATCCTACGCAAACTCAACGTGGGAGATATTGGAATACAGGCCAACTTTAGAGCCAGGAGTACTGGATGTTTCTGTTCTGTTAAATGGAAAAGTTCACAAACTTCAGTTCAATATCCCGAAAAGCCTGTTCATCAATTTCAAATGCAAGGAGCTGCCAGTTCGAGGAATTGAAAATTGTACTGTTGAAAAATCCTCGGCCCTTCTACCCAATAACAGCCTGGCGAGCTTTGATGATCCCAGTCCACTATTCAAAGTA
Source organism: Lachancea lanzarotensis (assembly GCF_000938715.1). Taxonomy (NCBI): domain Eukaryota; kingdom Fungi; phylum Ascomycota; class Saccharomycetes; order Saccharomycetales; family Saccharomycetaceae; genus Lachancea; species Lachancea lanzarotensis. The sequence goes on from NW_019212889.1 coordinate 217,616, forward strand.
ACTCTTTCTGAGGATCTTTATCAAGAAGAAATTGGAAAACCAACCAGTCTCTTCAACCATGACCAAGTCTTGGGAATTTACGAATCCTCTGTTTCATCTGTTGAAAGAGCCATCATGGAACTTGGCTCAGTTGTGGCCTTTAACTCCAGTGTTATTGGTGCATTGGGGAAGGGTTTGCAAAAAGGATTTGACTTGAAAAGCCTGCATCCAGAATCTTCTGAACGCTACTTAAGCAAGATGAATCTGAGCGCCGCCTATTTGCTGCATCTGACTACTAATCTCGGCTATGAATTTTTTGTCCTTTTTAAAACTTGGAGTGCCGAAGCGGAGATCTTTGTTCTTAAACCGTCTCTTAACGCTCAAGAATTTACGATCGCCTCGCTGCAAACAATTTTCAAAGATCTCCATTCACACAAGTCGGAGAAGTTGCAACGGTTTAATCATGTTATAGCAACACCTGCTGAGATTGACATCAAGATCCACCCAATGACAGATTTGAGGATGCTTTATCGTAAACTGTCTTCAGTTATAAACAAAGTTAATGAAGAAAAGGGATCTCAATTATTGGTGCTCTTTCAATCACCCTATTGTCAGAAACTGAGGCATGTTATCAAGCCACTGCGCCAAATAGCCACTGTCGAGATGTCTTCAGCGGAAGCTAATTTTCCACAATTGAATTGGCAAGTTGCGGTCATGAAGAGAATATCTAACCACATTTTGAGCCTGGGATCATGGTTGCATAACTTGATTTCTTTATCAAGGTATAGTAACATTCCAATCTGTAACATCAGGCTTGACAAAATGTCATTTGTCATTGACATCATGTATGCCAGGAAATTAAAGAACGAGAATATCGTCCTTTGGTGGAATAATGCCAAACCGGTCCCCGATCTAGGCGGCAAGGAGAAGGATTTTGATCCCCACATGGCATCTTTAATGAGTAATCTCGATCTTTTCGTCATCAACAGACCTTCCATCTATGAAACTGTCACTTTGGAATTTGAGTTGAACAATCTCACAATTAACACTATTCTGACCTCTGCTGTCATTAACGAAGCAGAGGGAACTGACTTGATGGAGGTAGATTATTTGAACACGGATGGGGCGGTCGATACCATGAAGAAGGCCTTTGTGGAAGATAGTTTTGCAGGGGCTTCCTTGTCCGTGCTGAGGAATCTACTGAAAGGCTTTTGGGACAGCGCACTGAAAGAAGATGAAACGGCGGATTCTTTGGTGCATACCTTCATTCATTGGGTTCAATCCCCTGACTCGAAGCTCTTTGATTACGCCTTGAAATATCATGTTCATAACCTCACCAAAAAGGCGATATTGCAGCTTATCAATGTTTGCAAAAACCTAGGGTCCGAAGTTGTGTATGCTGACCGTGGCAATCTCATTTTGAGAACCACAAAAACCACAGTAGAGAGTTGCTATGCATATAGTCAATATCTCATTAAAGCCATTAGGACATCGCCTCTATTTGGACTTTTGGATTTGTCAATTCGCAGATATTGGGACCTACTATTGTGGATTGATCCATATAATTTTGGAGGGAGAGCTTGTATCGATATAATTGATAGCGAGCGGCAAGACCTTCGAGCGTACTCAGATTGGCACATCAAGAAATTCCTGCCTATGATCTATCAGCAAGAGTTCGATGACTGGATGATGGTAATTTTGGATAGTATGGTGAAGTCAAAAGAAGAATATCACGATAGTCACAAGGATTCGCAGCGTTTGACCCAATTGCCTCACGAAAATGCTGCGCAACAGAAAGGCGACGAAGAAAATGGTGTGCTTTCGGGTTTCACCAATCGCTTTGGTACTGCCCTAACAATGCGCATGGAGAAGCTTTTGAGGACTCAAAAGGAATATATTCTGGATCCTAATTTCGCTCCCGACTATACTCCGCCTGAACTTCCCGGATCACATTTGAAGATTCGTGACCCTCTGCTAGAACTTGTCAAGTACCTATGCCATATCATGCTTCTATCCGAGGAACAGACGCTCGAGGTTCGAGGATTGCGGAAGAATCTCTTGAAAATCTTTGAAGTGCGTGAATTTGACTGGGAGGCCGAATTCAAGGATCCTAGCTCCTCCCTTAAAGTCTGCAACCTGGTCTGTGAATATTGCGCGTTCATCACAGATCTAGACTTCTGTAAACAAGACAGTAATGATCTGCATTTGAAATGCCAGCAGTGCCATAAGCCTTTCAACCCGACGCTTCTTCAAGAATATCTAATCCAAACTCTCCAAATTGAGCTCCAAGACTACTATATGCAAGACTTGAGATGTACCAAGTGTAACAAGGTTAAAGAGGACTTGATGTCTGCCCATTGTCCATGCTCTGGTAGCTGGAAGAACTCTATTTCAGATAGTTCCTTGACCAAAAAACTTGCAACATATGAAAAGGTTGCAAGATTTTACAACTATGAGTTGCTGAACTTGGCCGTCAGTGACTTGAGACCACAAGTGGCAGTCTAGCTACTCAGGTTCGAGAACCTGTGTACGGGCGGGCGGTGAGCGAACCTCGTAGTAGACGATTCCATCTACTATTGCATAAAATACTGATCTCTACGATAGTTGACATGGAAAATTCAAGATGAATTTGACAGCACCGACAGTGAAGAGTGTGCTTATTACCCATGGCATCGGCCACACCTTCTGTGCTGTTTCGAAAATACCAAGTCGACGCTCTCTCAGCTCTGATAAACGAAACCCCGGAGATTTGTCCGCCTAATGTAATAATTCAAGGCCACCAAAGTTCTGGAAAAACGTTGACTGTACGGAAGTTGTTTGAGGCAAATCCACAAATCTGCAATTGCTGGCTCAATACAGTGGAATTGGTTACATGGAAACCTCTTTTGCAGCATGTGGCGCGGAGTGTGTCGAGCACACTGCGATCATCGTTTCCGCATATCAATTACGACTATCAAGATGCTTTAGAGGCTGAGGACTTTTATTTTTTGCTCAGGGTCTTAGAAGCACAATTGCGTCATTTCGACGAGCTGGAGAAACCTACCAGCCTTTACATTGTGCTGGACGGCTTCGATCAGCTCAAAGAACTTGATCTCGAATTGCTTCCCAAGTTTATTAAGCTGCATGAACAACTGCCGCGAAGTTTCAAGATTCAACTCAGATTCATATACATCGTCAGAGATGTAGCCTTTCTCCACAAGTACAGCACCTATTATATTCCCACAATAGTTTTTCCGCGATATAGGCACGAAGAAGTGGCCGAAATATTACTATACAATAAAACCAAAGAATATGTGGAAAGTGAAAACTTGCTACGTCAAGTTGTGAAGTGTGGTCTTGACCCAGAGGACTTGATTTTTGAGCGAGTTGTGGACAACTACATCAAGATGATCATCCAAGCGTTCCATTCTTACACGGGGAACGACATTGTGGCATTGAGTGATATCATGGACTCCAAATGGGACAGTTACGTCCAATCCATCACTAAAGAAAACATTTACGATCCGCTGTCGTTATACCGATCAAACATCGAAATCTACACATCCACGGGTGACACATTCACTGATACAAACGCGAATAGTGCTTTTGATGAAAGTAACAAAGAAGCAACTGCATACGAGCTTTCCGCCATCTCAAAATATCTTCTTCTTGCGGCGTATCTGTGCTCATATCTGGAGCCACGCTACGACAGCAAGATATTCTCTAAGAAGTCACATCTCCGTGCCGGCCGATCGTCATACGGACGCCGTAGTAAGATGGAAACAAACCCTCGTTACCTCCAACCGTCACTCTTTCCACTCGAGAGACTTTTTTCAATATTCCAAGCTATTTTTCCGGTAGGAGACAGACACCATGGGAAATCAAGCATTTTCTACCAAACAGAGCTTATGAGAGCTAACGTTGAGGTTTATGAGAACTTGGCAGAGCTCAATGGCTTAAAGCTCATCACCACGGCTACTTCCAAAGGTGTTGACTATTTGAGCTATAAGTTGAAATGGAAAATAAATGTACCTTGGGAAATCATTAACGAAATCAGTTCTTCAGTAGGTTTCGACATTGCAGAATACTTTACAGGACTACATAACTAGATAGACACCGTCATAATCCAGAATCAGCATCATACCAATCTTCGTTTGATTTTTGATGCTAAAAGTGTCTAGATATTTGAGGTACTTCCTTCCTTTAATCTTCTTGTTAAGATACTTATTTCATGAAATCTTACAACTGAGCATACCATGGCGGAGGATGCTATAGTGAGTCACCAAATTCGACCAATTACTAATGGCGAGGCCAACAGCGTAGAAGGTTTGGTTGAAGAAGGTTTCGTCAACAAGAGAAGAAAGGTCATTGAAGTTCATGAAGAAAGTGATTCTTCTCTTTCTGACGACGGAAGTGTCGAAAACGGAGGCAACGATAGTTCAGCAAGCGTTGGCAACGAATCGAAAGATGACAACTTTCAGAAAGAAGATATGTTTGCTTCAGATGATGATCAGCAACTTTCAAATGTTTATAATAGGCAAGAAAGGGCAGACTTTAGACAAGATCTACAAGAATCTTCAGAAGGAGACGAAATCAAACTGGAGGCCTTTGATTTGGAGGAAGAGTCAAAGACCGGAGTGTTTGACAAATTTGGAAACTATACTGAGACGAAAACTAATGCTGAAGATGAAATACAAGATCAGGACGGATGGTATGACGCTTTCAAGGGAGATGAGCAAGTACAGAAGGCCAAAAAATCCCAAGAAAAGATGGCCAAAGACCAAAGTCTTCGAAGAGAGCAGCTTTCGGATAGTAAACGGGTATACACGCTTGAAGACGCTTTGAAAAGATTGCAGCACTTTTTGAACGAAAATGAGACGGTTTTGGAAGCACTAGGAAGGTTAAATGTGATTCGGACGCACTACAGGAAAACAAAACCACGTCTTAAACCTAGCCAAAAATTGATGGGCGAAGACAACGAATTGCATGACAAGCTTTGTTTCCAGTTTGTCGTGCATTCCATCAATTTTCTCACTGATCTTTTGGATATCGTGGGGAAGAAAGGAATAAGAGACGTCAACGAACTTACAAGGGTTCAAGTGAGCTCTCTCCTTGAGGAGGAATCGCTGGGCGACGAACCTACGAATGACTATGAATCCAAACTTTGGAGCTTTAAATGGCTTCGAGACCTTTCTACTGTGAATGGGCCCTTCACAAACTATGAGATGCAATCTTGGCGTGATACGTACTTTCAAGATAACGTGGTGGTCAAATATGTTGATGACAATGGCGATGAGGCCAGAAATTGGATCCACATCAGTTGCGTTCATTTCATGTGAAATGCAGTTAAAGGATTGAAGGTCATGAAACACTTACCACATATCGGCCTGCGGCTGTGGGGTGGATTCTGCATCTGTTTCTTCAGCAAACGCATTCAGTTCGCCAGCAACGATTTTTGACATTTTTTCAACCGCTTCGAATGTCAGTCTGTCGCCAGAGTCTGGAGCTAGATGTTTCCAGTGTTTACTGAGCGCCATAAGGAGCACTCTAAACTTGTTTTTAAGCTTCACCAAGTTACGCTCATATGTTAGCACGCTGACATCTTCATTATCGCCAGGAATCTCACTAATAAGACCAACTATCAAGTCTATATTTTTGTCGATTGAAGCGTTCAATTCCAACGTCTTAAGGACACTGCAGCAACCTTGAACCAACCCTATAAGAATAAAACGTTGAAAGCCCACTTGAAGACCATACTGCTTGCCCTCAATGAGGTTATGAGCCAGGTTTTCGTGTCGACCTTCCTGATAGCCTTCTTGATAAAACTGTTCTTCCAAATTCAGCACATAATCGAAAAAATCCATTGCGGAGAGACTGGGAGGAAAGTTGTGGGAGGAAACCGGAGTGGTCAGTTACTGGGATAGAAGTGCTAGCGGAAACTTAAGAAACTTTGATGCACGAGTACTTTGTTAATAATGGATATTAATGTACTCGCTGACCAAGCAACTGTAGCCGTCACGAGTACATTCAGTATTACGTAATATAAAGTACTCATCATGGCCAAGCATAAAATTACAGAGTACAGATAACGCTATACGGCCAGGGCATCGGGTTGTCAACGAGCGTTTCGAGACGTTTGAAGACAGCAAAGGATCCTCCCTATTCATCCATCCGTGTTGTGGAAAATCGGACCCCTCTCAAATCTTTCTCATCTCGTCTTACAGCACTTGTGCATTTTTCACTTGTTTTCCGGTTTTTTTGATCTTCTCCAATACGGTCTCAAGCGGAAGCACACTCACCACGTCAACTGTTTGCTTTTCTAGCGAGATTTCTATGTTGGAGACGTCTGGTTCGAGTCTTGTCAAAACCCTATTGATGGCATTGGAACAGCCCGCACATGTCATAACGACGTCAAAGTGGTAGTGTTGGGCAGTGGACATTGGAGATTGAGGTTTTATAAAGTAAATGAAAAGAAAGGCAATAAGAGCTGTTCCTAAGGACTCTTATGGTACAAGCCGTGAGGTTCTCAAACTGTATATACAAGCTTGTCAGAGGGTTCTATCAACCTACACTGTCCTAGCCTTATATATACAGTCAGCGAAATTAACGCACCTTTTCTCAAGGCTGTATTAGGTAAGCAGAGCGCCCGTTTTTATTAGATATAAAGAGGTAAAACCAAGGCGCTCTCGGGATTCGAATGGGCGCCGTTCAATGAGGAGAAATCACATTGGACAGACACAACAGACAAACTGTTGCCATTATCCGTTTCGTTCATTCATCTTAAAGTTTTTTCCTACTCATCTTCTTGCTGCTCCTGGCGTATTGTTCGTATCTCATCAAGACACTCGCGTCTCAATCCCGTATCGGCGAACAGTAAAATTATCCACTGAACAATCTCATCAGTGGAAAATAGGTAAAAATCGCCGCTGGAAAACATGTCCATAATGTCTGTAAGATGAGCAGTGAGTACGTCACCAATAACTGCGAGTTTTTCGCGGGATTGTTTGCACCGCTCGTCTGTTTGCAAGGCAGGATGATTTGTGCTTGCAAGCAGCAATTTGATCATTTCCTCGAGGTTTTCGGAGTTTTTCTCCGAGATCATGCGCCAGGACATTAGTTGCGCGACAAAACAGTCCGCGTAGACGTATTCCACAAAACTACTCAAAACTCGTAGATCTTTCAATTTGATGATTGCTGGAAATGCCACATTCTCTAAATAAGGTAACAAAGACTCGACGGTAATACCCCAATTTGGAGTCTTCTCATTTGTTTGGAAATTTCGAAACTGCTGCTGGATTAGTGCTAATATCGTTTTTTTCATATTGTCCACATGCGTCTGGACAAAATGCGAGTCGAGTTCAATAAGTCGAAATATCTTTCGTTGGTCTGGAAATTTTGTCACAACGTACTCAATATCGTGATGTAATTGCCACCAGTCCTTGCATTTACAAACACACATTGCCATGAAAGATGTTAGTAACAAATTTCTCTTATAGTCTAAGGTCATCTGAATCTTCTCTCTCCCAATCTCGTCACATCCGGTTTCAAAGTTCTCTAAGATCTCAAGACATAGAGCTGGAAGTCCTGTCAATTTCCTGACATTAGAGTCTTCTTTCCCAATGGGCTCAGTCTCATCCCAGTTGGTTTGCCATTCGTCATTCTCAGATACCATTTTGTGAGACACGTCCGGCTTCCTAGTACCAATTGGCTCTTGTTTAGTGTCCTCAGAGAAATCTATCTCGTCTCCCCACCCGTCCTTTTCTTCGTCGTCGTGCGTATCGGGAATGTCAACCTCGTTCCCCCAGTCCCACTCATCTTCTGAATTATCATCCGTATTGCTAGCGGGCACGTCATTATTAACCGATGGCGTTTCCTGCGTCGGGAGTTTGATTACAAAAGTTTTCGACCAGCTTGAGGTCCTGAAGACCTCTCTGATCTTGACGATTTGTGATTGTAGCAGTTTGTCCAGTTTGAGATTGTTAATCACAGAGTCATCATTGAGCAGAGCATCCAGCTCTGTACCATTGTATACCCAAACTCCTTTTGTGCTATCTGACAAGAGCTTGAGGTCATCATTAAGCCTGATTAACTGTTCCTTCTGCTTGCTACCTGGCGAAAGTAGCACAGTGGAATTTTGTTTGAAGAATTTCAAAACTTCAACGGCAATTGTATTCCCCAAGCGGGACAGAATGGTATTTTGGTCATCGCTGGTCACCGCTCGTAGCAAAAATAGAACAAGCGCAGTATATTTGCACAGGATTTCGTCTAGGCTGCATTTTTTGGTTGTGACTTCCAGTGTGGATTCGCTTTTGAGCTCCAAAAACACGTTTTCCGAAAATAACAGGCTCTTCAGTTTTTCCTGCACTACTTCAAGTTCGATGTATTGTGTGAAAAGGGTAGACAGTCCTGTGGTAATTGCTTCCTTGGTGTCGCTCATACTGAGCGACGACACAAACCAGATTGTAGGCTCAAAACTGCCGTTTGGAAAGAAGCACGTTTTCAAAAACTGACGGAAGTAGCTGTAATTGAATTCGACTCGATCTGTCCCAACGATTGTCGATTCCACAAATGTGATGCCACAGTCATCAATCTTCCAAAACCCGTGCATGATGTCGTCACAGCGGGACACTAAATGGGCATGCATTTCGTCCAGATGCAGTTTTAAATCTTGCTCAAACCGCATCGGCAGTATTTTGAAATCGATTACGGTCAATTTCCTACGTATGTTCTGCAATGAGTAAAAGCAGTTTTCCAGTTCACACAATTGCAGGTTCATTTTAGCCTCTTCCAGAAGATCTGAAACTACACTCAATTCACGACACACAACCAGCTGGTCGCTCAGCAGCGTCTCTTGTGCTCGTAGAGCCTGAATGTCGGTGGAAGTCTCATTTGCGCTTGGTACATCCAAAAATTGAAGTTTGGGATCACATTCGATGTTAGCTGAAATGCTGTCTTGATCAGACAAAATCCTGTCCAATTTTTCAGCTATATCGCGAAGCTCGCCGTCCAATCGTAGTATGCTCGATTGAGTCATATATGCGGAGAAAGAGTGCTGTAGGTTCGCAATCGAGTTCTTTTCAACGTTGGTACCTTTCCATACATGAGATGAGATGAGATGGATTTTACCATTTCAATGACTAAGTCACTGTAGTACAAAGTGATATAAAGCCAATATTAACAGTCACGTGTATGGAAGTTTTGGAATACCACTGACGAATTTTGTACGCCTTACGACTCTTATGAGCTACGATTTCAAGTTATTTCTGTATCTGAGGTCAGATATTTGATGAATGTTGGATAGGAAATGTTATCTATCATAATTGATCTGAGTGAGCTGAGTAAGTTATCATCATATAGATACAGAAAGCGTTGACAAATTCAAGAAGTTTAGAAAATTAAGACAAACAAAAGCATTCTGCAGGGAAATCGTGAATCCGGTATCCTTACCGTGTTCTAATTTCTCAATAGCTTGAGTAGTCTTGGATAAAAGCACTGTGCTTTGTGTGTTTGGAATAACAACTCTATGATATGAGTGTTGAAGACAACCGGGGAAAGAACATGGAAAACTTTTGATTTATATAGTTTTAATGAAGTCCGGGTAATGCATATGGTAAAGTATGTAGTAAGGGCACACGCAGCACACATCGCTACGATGTAGTAAGATGTAACCGCTCAGAGCAGATCCTGGACGCTCTTGTATTCATGCTGGCATCTTCTGCAATGGTTGCGAAGTTCTGTGTCATTGGTCCACATTTCGGGCATGTCTAGCTCGACGGTCCGACAATTTTTAATCTCATGAGACAAAAACGACAGGTAGTCGCCGTGAACCATCTCTTTTTCCATCGCATTGAGAATTTTGAGCTCTACAAGCAGCTCATTGCGTTTCAATCCGATCTCGTGGCGTGTGGCACGGTATTTGCTCTCTATGTCATGATCAGACGACATAAACCTCTCGAAACATTCGCCATTTCCGTCAACAAGCGCACCAGATAATAGATCCAAATCCTCCAAAAAAACAGCACGCTGCATTACTTGTCGGCCTTTGTCGAAATAGCTCATGAAGATATTTTCAGCCCGTCTGACAGACCAATATGACCACGAAGACCTGCCGCTCAAAAACATATTGATTCCAACTGACAAAAGCAGTCCCAGCAAAAGAAGTCTGTTCAAAGCCACCACATTTGTCATAACTCTGTGTACCAGCTCAAATAACATTCGCGTTAAGGCAAAAATGGCGTTGACCGTGTAAAACAAAATGCATTTCATCGTAAAGCGTAGTAAGGACATTCGTGAGTATCTGTTAATAGCATCGTCTTTGAAGCCACTGAATTCCTTCGTGTCGTCCACTAGGGCCAGCTGGCCGCAAAGTCGTACTGCCTTAAGGATTCTCCCATGTTTTCCGGTCTTGTCAAAATACTGCTGTACAGCATTGCGCAAAGACATGGATTCGTAACGCATGAAGTGCAGAGAAATGTTTTGCGCGCACCTATCGAAAAGATTGAGCCTGTCCGTTTGAGTGTTGCCAGCCTCATTGTAGAAATTGACCTCATAATACAAATATAAGGAAGATGACCCACCGCTTTTATCGCTAGCATTAAACTTGGTTGCTTTGGCATCCGATCTGGAGATTATAACAATCTTGGATCGCACGTTAAACGGCTTGGCAAGCGGAAGTTTTAGCTTGCCTGTCTCTTGTTCGATTTCGTAGTACAAATTGTCCTTAGCCACTTTAATACACTGGATGATATTCATAAATGCAGACTGCTTTCCTTGGCTCGGAAAGAAAAACCCTTGAGTTGGGTCGATTTTGAAGTGCACTTTTCTCACAGCCTCGGTTAAGTCTCCCCTTTTCTTTGTGTGCCAAAACGATACCGTGTTGTCTAGCCCTGTTTTATGGGCTATGAGGTAAGCTCTTGGAAAGACATTCGACTTGTTTCCGAATAAAACATGCATCAAACCTTTGGGAGCAATGTTGAAGTCCATTTTATAAGCGGAACTGAACTCAGCACCGAAACCCTCTTGACGTTTCTTAAGAGCGTGGAAGGGTTCATTCACGCCTATGAAAAGGGTGTCGATACGATTACTCGCTCGTGAAAGCGAGTTTTCTTCATTTTTAGCTTCCTGTTTCTTTTGGCTTTCAAATTCCTTCTCCATTTTCGAAAACAATGCCAGAATTTCCTGTTCGCTCTTGGCATTCTCAGTTGTCCCATTCTGAAGAAGTGTCCTCATCTTGGTGGCAATAAGGTCAGCATCATCGAAGTAGACTGAGCATAATACAGATTGCTCATTAACGTCATATAGTTTCACAACAGCACCGGTACTATCATCTGCCTTTTTTGTTTCTTCCACCGACACTAAATCCTCGAGGGTTCTATTCAAAAGGCATATAAATCCCATTGAGTTCATATAGAAATAGACGTTTCTCATTGTCACGTAGCACATTCCAGAAAATCCCTGTTTTGTATTGGGAGACCAAGAGCATGAATACGACAAGAGGAGAAGCTCATTGAATTTTTCATCCTTCCTCTGAGCAGCAGTGGAAAAGAACAAACTTTTGAATTGTAGATCCTTATTGCGCATGTCTTTCGGATAAAACTCCGGATACGTGATAGGACTCCAGATTGGTGAGGTTGTGTCCTTAACAGGACACAGAATGTTTGTGTTGTGACTTTTTTCAGGACTGGGTACCTCGCTCGGTTTCACGTTGTAACAAAAATCGCTCCAATTCACACTACCCCAGTAATTTGCCATGATAGCATTAGGAACCCCATCGCTCACCAGAAAGAAACTTGAGATAATGCTGAGCTTTGTGAGTTTTGTGATAATCGGAGTTTTTAATAACGGCGTCTGGAATGCAGAATCTTCTGGGAATATTATACTACCAGTTTCCGAAAAGGCAGCCTGCATCAACTGTAAAATCGACTTCCCATAGTGTCCATCAGGGTCGAATGAGGTAAGCTGTTGGTCAGTCTGACTAGCCGAACTGCATGCAAACTCGTAAAATATAGGAGGAATTCTCGAAAACGAGAGCTCATATTCTGGATCACCTTTTTCAAGTAGCATCACCTGTTTCTTGGCTTCTTCAAATACACTTAGCCACGATTTCAGCTCATGTAAGGTCTCTGCCTGAAAGACAAGCGACATGCGCTCAGCTGTATTATTTCTAGAGCCCGTCCCAGGCTCCGCTCCCGCTATCTGTGCTTCGAAACAAAACTTTCGCTCTTCGTTGGGATCGTAACGAACATTCATCAGAAGAACACCAAATTTGTCGGTTTCTTCAACTGCTGTAAGAGCGGGCGATAGTAGAAATATGCCAAAGACAGAGTCCTTCACGAAACACCACCTTCTGACCCATGTAGTTCGTGCTGGTTTCCCCATTGATGTCTTCATGAAAAGCCACCCGGACTTTTCCCGCGGTGCTTTGGTTCCAGCTTCCGGCTCTAGCTTCAAAGTTGCCTGATTAATGCTCCTAATGTTGTAGTCATTCAGTTCTCTGGACGGCTGTAGCTGTTTTATGCTAAAAGCTTGAATTTGTTCCTTGGCTCTCTTCATATCTTCCGCCAAGGAAGAGTTGTTTTTTCTCATTTCTTCATGCCATTTTCGATGCTTTGCGAACATTTCTTCCAGATTTTCGCCATCCTGCAAACCCAAGATCGCGTCCTTCAGTGGCCCTCTTCTTAATAAAGTGTTAACAACATCGTTCATGGTTTTGTCTAAAGATTCCTGGGCCTCTGCAATTTCCCACGCAAGATCAAGACAGGCCCCCAAATAACTTTTGCGCACTTCGAATAGCTGAAATGCATCCTCACGCATACTAGAAGGCTCCACATTAGGTCCGTTTACCTTGGTGCTTTGATATTTCGCCAGAAGCGTATCATGTTTGGATTGATAAAATTCAAAACTCTTTCGCTTTTCTTTGTAGGGCTCTATGATCTCCGTCACTATTTTTACCAGGCTTGACAAGAACGATTCGGGGTCTCCTCTCAGTAGCAGCAAAAGTCGCCCCGACAGGTTGCAAAGGTCATTATGGAAGGCACCCAATATGGCTGGTGTATAGAGCTGATTTTCCACGATTCCGTTATGCAGATAGTCTGCAGGGGGTAGGGACTGTGCAAAAAAGGTGTCACTGAGCTGTTTAAAGTCATCTAGTGACGGCAAAAACTTGAGTTTGTAAAACCTCGAAACGTTCTCAATCCAGCTTTCGAAAGACTCAATCTGTACTTGATAAAAATTTGCACTAGCTCTAAAAGAGGGAGAGTCTAAAGAAGCTTCTTTGAAGTACACGGACATCAGCTTGAGCAGCCGATTGGCCTTATTCTCATTTCCTCCATCCGGCATGCTCGACTGCGAAAAGATACTAGCTGAAGAATGCCTTTGAGCACAAGCGACAATCAAGCGGAGCCAAGTGTGTGCCAAGGAATAGCACTGATCAAAGATCTTAGTTGCAACGGTCCGCCTAGGTTTGTTACTCGGCTAGCTTCAATTGAACTGTTCTCAGTGCTTTATTTCATATCATTACTACGTTCGACATCTGAAGTCCCTTAGTGTCTAGTGAGCACATGACCGGTGAGCTGGAAACTCGAGTGTCGAGTCTAAAATCCTCTACGCGCCAAGTTATCGGCTATTCTCAAGTAGAAGTCCAGCATATCTACGTCAGGTTCCATTTCTTCCTTGGCAGACTCCGTTGGAGCCAAAGCCCTGGAAATTTCCTTCTGAAATTTGTTTTTCCAGTTTATGATGTCAAGATGGTCAGCGTTCTGTATGGTACCCAAATATTCACCCCAGTGGCTACTTTCGACGCTCACTAGCCCATCGTTAGGCGCCCCATTGGTGAGTTCGTGGATTACTCTCCAGGACGTAAAAAACAAATTGTACCACTTAGGCTGCCAGGAGGCTCCGTAGCTCATATATTTCACTTTGGGATTATCCGTTGTGGATTTATTGAAGGCCTCCATGCTCTTGGTTGTTAGCTGGTATATGGCAGGTGGTAATATTTTTAGTTTTCGGTCCGCAGAAACGCCCTTTTGGAGGTCGTCTGAAAGTCGCACGACAAAATCGGCCATTTCAGATCCATGATGCGGCGTTGAAACCGTGGTTAGACTCAGTACGTCAAAATTCTTATTTTCTATGTTGGAGATAAGATATCTGCAATCCAGACCGCCCATAGAGTGAGCGATCAAATTTACTTTGACGGGTTTTTGAATTTCATCGGATTTTCCCGTTTCTTGTCGCTTGCTGGTGTTGTACGTTTCTTCGGCACTTTGCGACACTCTTAGATGTTTCGTTTCGCGCTCGATACATTCGTTCAGAGCTTTCGCTCTTTCCTGAATTGTTGAGAAACCAGGAACGCGGGTGGATATAACTGTGCAGCCTTTGGACTCGAGTGCCTGCTGAACGCCGGCCCAATACTCGACTTCCCACAATCCCTTCAGCCTCGACTGTTCTAAATCCTGCTCCATATGTTGTTCGGAGTTGGAAGAAGCAGAATGGTTGCTCATAAGTTTCGTCAGTTGTCCAATTGAAGGAAGTAGCACCAACCGATCAAATCCTGAAAGTCCGTGGCACAAAACTATGGGGTTTCTTGGTGCACGGAAGTCTTTTTCCGCCGACCTGGAGAGTTCTTTCGAGTGTTCTCTACGAACCACTATCGAATAAGAGTCTTGGAAACAATTCAAGTTCTCATCACCGTATTTTCTGGCAATCGCTTTGATCGATAATGTCTTCGGCTTTTTCCCACAGAAAATGGAGTTAGTTTGGTCTATCCATGAGCCCACCTTCTGCTTCAGGCTATAAGAGAAGCCTTCATCATCGCTAGAAACCATTGTTAGCATTCAAATCGTTGTCTCTTATTCCAGTTCAGGTGATCTCTGATCGTAAGAACTCTACTTGACCAATGTGATTGATTAATCTTTCAGGACACACACTACTGATGTGAAAAATACAGACGAGGCAGGAATCGATAATCCCCTGTCTCTCTTCAATAGACGATCAATCTTTATAGCCAGTCTCTTAGTAAGCCAGTTTCTTAGCACTTTGACAAAAGTCAACATGTATCCTGCGATCATCGATCAGGACCCCATCCATCTTGGAAAAGGCCATTTCGCAAGACCTCTTGTGGCTGAACTCAATGAATCCATAGCCCAGAGATGACCCTGTTTCTTTGTCGTGTACAATTTCTATAGTTTCGATGGATCCAAATCGGTGAAATATGATGGCTAAATCCTTAGCGCGTGTCATTTTGTTGAGCTTGCAGACGAAAAGCACCCTTTCCGAAGGCTTGATTCCCACATACGGAATATCGCCCAAGATTTCAAGTGTCATTTCTGTGCTACGCATCTGCATCGCACGTTTATGTTCTGAAGTTTCCTTACCAGCTTCGACCTTGATATCTGGCGGTAGTCTAACGTCGCCATGGGGAAGACTCACGTCAAACTTGTGGAATCCGTTTGGATCAGGAAACGGATCATGCAGTACATGTGCCACTTTGATGCGTATGTCGACTTCTGGTCTTTTAGAGGTATCGATCTGCTTTGTTCCCCAAAGTTTTAGCACTGGTAAACTCTCCGGAGCTATTTTACCAAAAAAAACTGTGTCGTCATAGGGACTAGTAGTATCTGCCAACGCTATTATAAATCTAGAACCCACCACAGGCACTTTATCCTCCAAGAGCGACGTGAGGTACCCAACGTCCCCGAGTTCGGCCTTTCTTGTTTTTAGATATTCCTGAGAAGACTTGAGCGCTGTGTCAGACATCTCTTTTTCTACATTTAGAAGACCGCCGATGGAACAGTTGTGGACTCTAAGCGAACTTCGCAATTCGTTACCAACCAAGGCATCACCGCACTCTATGGAATAGTCTTTATTTAGGTTGTAGAAACATTGATATTTGAGGAAGCCGCTTTTGCATTGCTTGATGAAATTGAAGGCTTCGACCGGATACTTTTCGAAATCAACGTCGATTACCAAATCCCCTACAGTCGTCTCCAGAAGTACACTCATGACGGTATCTACAGGTTCGGATACGTGTCGATGAGATAATGTATAAATCTGTGTTTTCATGCCTTCTGAGTTAACTATTGACATGAACATATGCGCCTATAGACAAACCCACGTGAAGAGCACTCCTAACTGCATTTGTTAAGTTTACTTCACTTTGCCGCTGACGCTTTGGATCATAAAGTTCTTGATTGGTTGAAGCCTCTGTAGGACCTTCAAGCCCATACTTCTTGCCGCAACAATAGGTCCAAAATCGGTGGAATATATTTTGTGAAGCTTGTCAACAACGCCAAGAAGCATATTGTTATATGGGTAACGCTCGGCCCAGTAAGGTTCTAGGGCTAATACAGACCCCAGATCAAGACCTCTTTGTGAGGCAGTTTCGAGAGCTTTGACGAGAGATTCGACATCACCTTGGCCCAGGTTGAGACCCTGTCCAGCCAATGGATGTGTGGTATGTGCAGCATCGCCAACAAGTGCAATTCTATCCGTGATGTATGAATCTGCATGCGAGAGCTTGAGCGGGAATCTGGCTCTGGAAGAGCCCTCAACTTCGCTGACGATGGGAGGGTAAATTTCATCAATCAGAGAATCGTCTTCAAGCTTCGCATATTTTGATTCTGTGCGATGAGCGATGTCCTCCTGTAACTCCTCCGTCGTGATCGTGCCCTGTTCAAGCTGTTTATAGTAGTATTGCATGTCAACGTCGTCCAGAACAAATGCGGCATTGATAAGCAAGGTCAGCTGTTGTGGTTCAATAGAAAGTAACAGCCGTGAAAGTGGTTCTGTAGTGCTCCACACCAACGTTGCATGATCGTCAGGCATTGGTAAATGGGCAATGGGCCCCGTGGGTAGAAATCTTTGCCACCCTCTCACCTTGAAGGGCGGGAAATCGAGCTTCAAATTCGCAACAACGCCAAACCTGTTGTAAAACCACCCGCGGGACTCGATTTTGGAAAACTTTCTAACTGGAGAGTTGAAACCGTCGCAGCCAACTAAGAGGCGCGTTTCGAAAACCTCGCCATTGCTCAATGAGACTTTGAGCCACGATTGTGGATCTGCAGGGTCAACATACTCGATATTGAGCACCTTGGTCTGATCGATCAGATTCAGGGTTGGTGCTTGCAATTTAGAGAGCCGATCTAGTAGCGAACTTTGAATGTTCAAAATTTCGATCATAAATCCCATGGAATTTTTCTCAAGCTCTAATTGAGCGTCGGTACACCCATCTGACACATACAGGCCATCGAAAGCCTGCAATCTATCCTGCAAAAGTTGCACACCAACCCTTTGCTCAAGGAATTTTTTGGATTGGGTTGTCAGACTAATAACTCTATTAGAATATCCTTCTGGAGGATTTTTGTAGAATTGAGCTGTTTTCTTCAAGTCTCCAGCATCCACTAACGTGGTGTTCAACCCAGACAAGTGGGGCGATGTCCTGATTGCAGCGGCCAATGTCAAACCCGCAGGACCTCCTCCTACTATGAAAATATCGGTTTTTTTTGGAAGAACCGAGCTTGCCAAAGCTCTGGATAAGATCCAGCGTGATTTAAAAAGTCTAGCGCTCCTCATCGCCGCACAGTTCTTGCTGCAAAAGGTCAAAGTTTAGGTCCATCCAACCTTTACTGACTAGAAACTTAATTTAAGCACATATACAAACGAGTACTTATTCAAGAAAGTACTCACCCAGCATCTCACAGGTAAAGCTCACCTTGGCAGTAGACAGTAAGCTGGTCTGTACTGATGAAAGTATCTCTAAGGGAATTGAACCCAAACTAACATAAGCTTTCGACGCTTTGAAGCTATTTTCGATTACTGAAGCTGTGAGTTCGCTTGATCAAAGTGAAAAACCATAGATCCTTCAAAACGAGTAATTGAGTTCCATCATCCCATCTATATCAGAACTGTTTGAATGGAGCATATTTTGATCGAAGAATGGCATACCTATCGATGAGTTTAGAGTAGCGAGTTGACATTGCAAGGTACATATCACTATAGACGCGTGTGTCGCCAGCCGTAAATTGAGTTAAATCATCGAATTCCAGCAGTATTCACATGGATCGGACTCAAGCTCAACGTCGAAAACTCTTGACAGATCGCTCAAGGTTCAAGTCTAGTGCTCAATTGAATCAAGTTGTTGTTGAATCAAAGTTTTTGCTTAGTCCCTCCCCGCCGCTTTCCAATCGCTCATACATTCATGCGATCAATGATGAGTTTGGACATGAACGGCTCATCGCGAGATAAAGTATACATCGAAAAACAAGGCGTCATGGCCACTATTGGCCCTGATTGTTGGAATAGACTAGTGCCACAAAAGTGCCAAGTTTCGCTCGAAATGGCAACCGATTTTGCAAAAGCTTCACGGTCCGATGATCTACGGTTTTCGCTTAACTACGCTGTCATCTCTAAGGATGTGGGCCGCATTGTCGATCCAAATGTGGACTACAAGACGCTGGGTAAGCTGGCGGAAAACATTCTGCATCACGTCAAAAGTAAATATCTAGGCGTCGAGAAACTAGTGCTAAAAACTGAAGCCCAAGAAGCGCACATTAGAGCCGAGAATGTGAGTGTCTTGATGCACGCGCCACCAGAGGTACCCTACACTGATCGTCTCGTCATTTCGGGCCTTCGATTGCTTACATTGATAGGGGTGTTCACCTTTGAGCGTTTGCAAAAGCAGTTCGTTACAATCGATATCGACATGCCATGGGATACGCGATCAAAAATCAACGTAGACTATCAAAAGGTCATCAAAGACGCGGTTGATTTCGTTGAGGCTTCTAACTTTAAAACTGTTGAAGCCCTGGTGGACAGTGTGACTCATATCACCTTACAACAACCGTACTTCGAGGAAAATCCTGAAGCCTCAGTAATAGTGAAAGTGATCAAGTTAAATGCCATCACAGCAACTGAAGGTGTAGGAGTTAGTTGCCAACGTACTCTCCACGACTTTGCTGGTAAAAAAGTTCCAAAAGTAGGTAATTCTCGTCCTGTGTCACCGTCTTTGGATCTTCCGGTCACACAAGTGGCCGATGTTCTTCCCGGTAAACCCAGCGTTTCCTATATTGCCTTTGGGTCCAATGTAGGTGACCGGATTTCGAATATCCAGCGCGCGTTCAATTTACTCAATGCACATGCAGGCGTGAAAGTAAGGAAAACTTCCTCGATTTTCGAAAGCGAACCCATGTACGTTCAAGACCAACCACAATTTCTCAACGGGTGTTTTGAACTTGAAACAGAGCTTCCCCCTATTGAGCTTCTTCGTCTTTGTAAGCGAATCGAATATGAAGAGCTCAAGCGAGTCAAAGAGTTTGAAAATGGGCCAAGAAGCATTGATCTGGACATCATTCTCTATAAAAATAGTGATGGAGAAGATGTGGTTATGACCACTGAAGAGTTAATTATTCCCCATCCCAGACTGATTGAGCGCACATTTGTGATGGAGCCGCTATGTGAACTTATTCCCTGCACTGCAGTTCATCCGGTAACCGCTGAGCCGATCTTGAATCACCTAAACCAGGTTTATGAGCAACAGCGTGACGAAAATGTTCTTTCCAAGATAATACCCCTAGCAAAGCTTAATGGGGTGGATAGGTTTCTCAAATTCAAAAACAGACTGAAAAAGGATGCTGTATCAAACCGTCTTATTAACACAACTGTTTCTCCTACCTTGATTATGGGTATAATCAACACTACGCCAGATTCTTTCTCCGATGGCGGACAATTAGGTGACGATATTGATGTCCAGCTGTTGAAAGTCAAAACAATGGTCGAGGATGCATTGAAACTGAACAATCAAGTCATTATCGACATTGGTGGGTGTTCCACACGACCTAATTCCGGTCAAGCTCCGCTTGAAGAAGAATTGCGGCGCACAATTCCGTTGATTCGTGCTGTACGGACTTGTGATTTCATCCCTCAAGAACAGGTCATTTTGTCGATTGACACTTACCGATCTGAAGTCGCAGAGCAGGCTATCAATGCCGGAGCAGATCTTGTCAATGATATTTCGGGCGGGAAATTTGATCCTAACATGTTTACCGTTCTGGCGAAAAACCCTACGGTTGCCTATGCTATGTCTCACATTCGCGGCGATATTCAAAGCATGAACAAGTTAACAGATTACAGTTGTGAGGATGGTGGCAATGGCGAAAACCAAACCGAATATTACTACGGCAAAAAATTCGACAACAAAGAAGATACAGCGCTGATCCGAACCATGGCTCGAGAACTAGCCACTCAGTACAGCAAGGCGCTTAGCATGGGTATGAAGACTTGGCAGATCATACTAGATCCAGGCTTGGGTTTCGCCAAACATGCGAACCAGAATCTGGAAGTCATCCGCAGTATTTATATCCTGAAGAACTACAGCATTGTGAAGGGCTCGGAATTTGTGAATTTCAGAAACAAGCCCGTTCTTATTGGACCGTCGCGCAAGAAATTTATTGGTCACATAACCGGTGAAACTACAGCGTCTGAGCGAGATATTTCGACTAGCTCTGTGGTCACTGCATGTGTGGGTTACGGGGCTGACATTGTACGTGTTCATGACACCGCCAATTGTGCGAAAAGTATCAAGATAGCCGATTCCATATATCGCTGTTCGATCTAAAGACTCTAGCGTCCATCGCCAACGGCTGATAATAACAACTTAGGATGCTGCTATTAAGGTTTTAACCAACTTAATATAATTACCACCGATAGAGAGAGAGAGTACACACTAATCTTATACAAAATTAACCATAAGCCTGGCAAACCACACGAAAGTAAAAAGATGAGAGGACCTCAATGAAAGCTATGACGCCGTGAGGCCCGGGGCCTACTAGATCGGTTTTCTTTCTTGATTTCTTATTTTTTTACCCATTTCAGTTCCGTTGGCAGTAGCAGCAGCAGCACCACCACTCACCTTAGGCGACGGGGCAGTCTCTAGAGATGTGGCCAGCCTCATTGCAGTTGTAGCAAGTCTTGGCAGTAGAGCCACCGGCACAGTCCCTGGAAATGTGGCCAGTCTTACCACAGGCGTAGCACTTGGCCTCAGATTGCAAGCAGTCCTTGGCCATGTGGTTAGGACCGCCGCATCTGTAGCACGACACTTTTGAGCCACCTCTGCCGGCTCCAAGACCAGCACCACCAACGGCTCCTCCAAGACCAGTACCGGTTCCTCTGGACTTTTTGGGGTCTGGGCACTCTCTGGAAATATGGCCAGTCGCATTGCAGTTGTAGCATCTTGGCGTGCTACACTCAGATTTGACATGGCCGGTTTCACCACAGTTGTAACACTGTTTGAATTCCACGGTCTTCGCTACGCTGCACTCAGACTGGACGTGGCCAGGCTGGTTGCAGTTGTAACACAGTCTTTCGGACTCACATTCCTCGGCTAAGTGGCCAATTTTCCCGCACACGAAACAAGCTTTCTGAGAAGACATTGCACTTATTTTTTTTGGGTTATCTTCCTTTCGCTATACCACTTTTCCGGTGATGACACTTCCTACTGGCAACTCCGTCAAAAACCTCACCAAACAAACAAAAAATCCGCTGGAGATCTGGGGAATTTTCCTAATGATTCAGGATTACTGAAATTTGAGTTATTCAACGATTTATTGCTGAAAACTGAACCAAAAACGTTCTTATTCAAGTGATGCTGTTGGTTGTAGTAGCTGTGCTGAAAAAAAAACTCTGTAGCGTGCGATGCCCAGGTCAAAAAATTTTTCAGTATAGTGGGAGCGACGACAATGGCATAGGATAGTGATCTGGGGAAAACTGGTATTGGCATGAGTACGAGTACAGCGGAGGAGACAGAGAGAGTGCGTTCGTGCGTGAGAGAGTGGGGATAGTGATAGTATCTTATGCGCTTCCACAGTGGAAAAATGGGTGTTTCTTGTGTGACATGGTATACTTCAGAGGAGGTGCGGGTTTTCTTTGACTTTTTTTTTCCCCGTGAGAGCCGGATAAAAACTCACAACTGCGTACCAAAAGACACGCTGGTGTATATTGATGTCGATGGAGTGTTCTGTTACATCATCGCCTATCTGTATTCCAAATGGCGCTCTTTTGTTGAAACTTCGTTTTCGGAGATCACTTTGTCCCCGGGAGACACATGAAGTCACGTGTAGCACATTATCACTTTTTTTCTTAGTGTCGCAGGGCATCTTGGACATGTGTCATTTTCGTACGTCACGACAGTGTAATCAGAATCTCAAGCCTTAATAAGCAAGCAAGCCTACACACATTTGGTACCTCTGCGCCAAGCAGTCAACACTTCTCTTCAATCATCTCTTATTGGTAGTGTGTGTCTTTCGCACTTGCTGGTAGCTCATTCTTTTATACTTTGCCTCTTTCGCACCCAAAATGCACAATTCTGTAATGACTCGAAAGGTATTCGCCCTATCGCGCACGAGGTATGTTGCTGTTCCCACAATAACCCTTCATGTGACTTCTATTTCTTCGCCGACACTACCACTACCACCGGAATTTTGTTTCTGTTTCTGTTTCTGTTTCTGTTTCTGTTTCTGTTTCTGTTTGTGTTTCTGTTTCTGTTTCAGCTTATCTCGAGCAACAGCATTATGCACCCTGTAGGTCTTCGAAAAAAATCGATCGTCCAAACCTAGTTTCTTCAAAACGCGTTTTTCATTTTCCATTTCGAACGTCTCCAAGGGATCTCGATCAGCCACTATACGCCCAAACTCCGTAGTGTCCTCCATAACATCCCATGCTTCCTGGGTTGTCAGGTTCATTTCTTCGCAGCAAAGCGCACATAGCAGTTCAGGAGCCAAAACGTACTGTGCGAAGTCACGCACCCCCCACCATTTCAACGTTTTGCTGCTCAGGTTTTTCAAGGTGCTCTCATATGCATTGATAATATCCACAGATATCAGCATCTGTCTCCTTATACCGTAGAACCCGGCTGTGAATTGGTTGAGATCCAGTGTCCGCAGCTCGTTCGTTGTCAAAACAGCATTGTTCGAGGCCTGAAAAACTTCGCGAGCCTTGTGATAAAACATCGAGCTGCGTTCTCCGGTTAGGACCAATTCAAGAATTGGAAGGTGTTTTTTCGCTTTTTCTCTAAGCTCATCTGCAAATAGCATAGGCGGAATTTTGAACATCTTCAAATATCGTAGTCTCACAGCTAGAATCTCTTCGTATTTATCTTTCTCGCGCGACGATGAGGATCTGTTTCGAAGTCTCGGTGGTCGTTGTGATATTGTTTTGTTGGTATCTGGACTCTCCAAAAACGCAGTAATTCGGTTGTTTTGTTCTTCCAATTTCCGCATCTCCTGCAGATCTGTTTCCTCGATGTTTTGTTCTACCATCCGGATGTTTTCTTCTACCATCCGGGTCAACCTCTTGCCAGTACGCGAATGTCTTGTCTTACGTGAATATCCTTCGTGGGCCTTTTTCGAGCTCTCTTCCTTGCTCAAAAGAGCATCAAACTTGGCATCGTCCACAACAGTCGGATCAATTTTTGAGCGTTCGCTCTCGTTCTCTTTACCAGGTGCTGATTTATTATCGTCATCATCGGCGTCATCGTCTCTATCTTCAAATAGAGCACCTGTTTTTTGACTGTTTACTGGTCGTGAGGTAGTCAAAATTTGTGATTTTTTGTGAACTCCTCCTCGTAACCCCTGTGAATTCATTTCTTGGTGTCCACTGCCTCGTTTGCCTTATTCGAGCCTTTGAAAGCGCGACTTGAGTCTAACTTTTCTCAGTTCGATGTTGATTCTACGATCTATTTTGAATTTTCGATTAAAAAAGGTAAACAAAGCCAAGAAACTAACCTCAACAAGAAGAGATCAAAGAAGACGTCTGAATCTGATGAAAATCGAGGTTTAGACTGTTTTTTTTTCATCATTAATGACTTGATACTTACCAGCCAATTAACCATAATGCAAATTTCGTAGTAAAATTCAGTCTAGCGGTGGTACTACAAGAAACGTCCGAATGGTACGAGATCTTGCTAGTTGTGTAAAGGTCCGGGGGTCTCAACACTGCAACATTTGAATTCTAATAAATTATGGGTATTCACAGTTTGAAATTCATTCAAAACTCTAAAAAAGCTTACTTTTGGCCGCTCGTAACAAGCCAATGATTTTAGTTTGCCAGGTAAAGCGGCTGTAGTGTGCACTAAGAAGTGCTTGTCGATCCTTCAGGGTTAGAAACTACTGTTAGATCACTTTGTCACAAACTGTCGTTTTTTCGATATTTTTTGGTGCTGGAATGCATTCAGACGTTCATAGTGATTCTAAAATGAGATCCTGGAATTTAAATGACCATCGGTACGGTGAGCAACCAACGAATTCATACTAGCAACCTATGTCTATTGGAAGGTTTCTACTTTTTGACATCTAAATCTTGGGGCTTCATTCGCAGGTTTCAAAACATCTGTACCAGTGAGCTTACAGTCACAAATTACGATTTCAGCTTATACATATTGGAGGTTGTACTGTAAGATCTTCTACCGCTGATCAAACCGTTAAAGTATTGAAGTATACTGAGCTCCGGAAAGTGTAAATGACTGCATCGATTTCTATTCCGAATACGTTAAGTACACATCATTCAAAAGTTTTCGCGAAATTCGAAAAAAATGTTCTTCCTGATCAGCATTTCTCCCAAGTGAGTTCGCGAACATCATCGAAATCTACGGAATTCACGGATAACCCGAAAACCCCTGTCGGCTCATTAGAATTTCATCCAACTGGTGCATATGTGGTCTACACCAGACTTGATGGCACACTAAATATGTGGAAGCTTAAATCTGACCGAGCGGAGGATTATAAACCATTGACTCTAGATTTAGCCAATGACTCAATTGGTTTTTCAAAATCATGCGTTTCCTGGAGTCCTTTCACTGGGTTTTTGTTTGCCATGGTCGATGGGTCGAGTGCGATACGGATATTTGATGCATCGACAGGCGCGAATATTAAAACCTTGCATAGTGATGACGATGATCGGTATAATGTATGCACTTACGATCCAAACGGGAAATGGCTAGCTACTGTGACACAAAACAATCAGGTCTTGCTGTTCGATGTGGATGCTGATTACCAATTGGCGTGGCGCTCACCTCTTTTAAGATCAGCCAACACTACCCAATCCATACCAGCACCTGCAAAAGAACTATCCTCCTATCACACCACTTCCCTAATTTGGTCTCACGACAGCAGTAAAATCTACGCCGCCTTTGATTCTGGAGAAATCAGGATCTATGACGTTCTTGCAGCTGGCTTACAGGAATTGATCCACGTCTCGGGTCACACGGGCCCTGTGAACTGTTTGAGATTGACCCAGACCGGATCCTACTTGCTTGCTGCAGGAGAAGACACCGTTTGTTCCATTTGGGATCTTTCTTCTATGTGTTGTGTTTTCACTATCAATGACTTCCCCGATTCAATCAGAGATATGGACATATCTCATGGTGAGTCGGTGATAGCTCTAAGCTCACCGAGCTGTATTCAAATATACGCACTAGAAACTCGAGAGTCAATTTACAAGGTAGAGTTCAACAGTTTAATCAGCGGACCCAAATTTCGGTTTTATCCTGGACGCTTGACTTTCATTTCAACCACTGATAATGATCTCGTTACAAAATTTCATAGGCCCGAACCTACCGAGGAATTCACTGGTAATGGAGCTACAGATAAGAAGCCTCGGCCCGATCGCAGACCTGGCATTGGTGGTCGTAGACGAGACGCGGACGCACCGCCTAGAAGCAGATTTGTGAGAAGATCAGCCAGGCGTTAGATCTAATGCCAAATATAATGACATTGGGAGTTTTAAAATTATGTACAGGGGCGACTGTGTCGCGATATTACTCTGTTGATGATATGTCTATGTCAATTGACGACCAAACCAACCATTTTTTTTGTTTGCCTGGTCAAAGGGAACAGAATGGTTTCGTGTCCATCATTTACCTGCCAGTAGACAAGATAATCCCCGGTAGTATGCGTCGTCAACACGTTGCTGAATCTCTTCTTTCGTCAGCCATGCGAAATCGTTGTATTGGGACTTTTGCTTGAGATCAAATCTCCCAGAAACAATGTGAGACTTTATCATGAACTCTGCAGAATCAGCGGCACCCCAAACGCCTGCTGGAGTGTTGGAAACGGTCCAAGTGTTGACATTTGCGCCTCCCAGCTCTCTAAGGCCAGCTTCCGCTGTGGCATGCAATGGTTTTTTTGACTCAGTTTCAATGGCGACTGGGAAGCTGGGAAAACGCCATTTACCTTCTGTGCTTTTTACCAGCAGATACAGCGTTTCGCTGAGTTTTCTTTCAAGACTTTGGACGTCGTTGGTCTGGTCTGCTTCTGTGGATCTTGAATTGGGGACAATGGGTCTAGAAACGCTATCTGCGTCACTTGTCTGGTCGCCAGCGGCGGAATCGAAGTGCTGTGGCAGGTTTACCACCTGTTTGGTACGTCTTTCACGGTTGTGTTTGATGTCTGGGACACCTTGAGGAAACCATACACCAGGTTGTTTGCTGACAGGACCCTTTTGGACCGCCAAAAACCGCTTTTCGGCTAGCGTGCCTCGTTTGAAGTAGTAGTACTGTGGGAAAGTCCACATCAGTCTCTTTTCCAGCTCACTTTGGTACTCATAGTACTGTTTTTCAAGCTTGTTCAAATCCTGCGTGATGATCGGAATCCGCGATAATATGAGACCCGCTCTGATTCCTGAAGGCTTCAGCGTCGTTGCCAATCCTCTCGATGACACTGTTTGTAGCCTCATTGGTAGCGTTAGCTAAATGCAAGCCACTGTCGTCGTCCGGTTACTTTCTTGTAGTCAGGTTGAAGATTTGGATTATTTCGACATTTTTCAAGCTCATCGTCGCCAACTTTCTCTAATGTATTGATTTACATGTAGTATGAAGTGATAAGTGTACGGGAAAATTTTCGAGCATTGTGTCACGTGACTCGTAAAATAATGTACGGTGAGAATTATAGCACGTGATTTGGTTTTGAAGAAGGAAACATGCGTGTTTGTATAGTTATCCGGAGCAGCAATCATTTTAATGAGGTATTACATTTGCGTTGTTTATTGCCAAGCTATGTTTCATTTCCCGGCAGCTCATTTTTGATGTTTTCTGATGTGACATCGTAACCGCAGCACACACTTTTTGATAAAAAAATGGTAATCCATGATAGATTTAAATGTCTGAAAATTTACTATGACCATCCCGTCGCGCTCCTAGCGAACGAAAATGCCACATTGACTCTGAGTTTCTAAACTTTTCGATTTGAGCTTACGCGTTGATAATGATAGTATCTTTTACTGACATCGATGACAGCGTCATTAAACCTATTTAGTGATTTCTGGTGTTTGTAGTAACATCAACATGGCTTGAAAGGACACACACACACACACACACACACATACATATACACATACACACACCCTGCTCACTATACATTGACTGAGATTTTTCGTATTCCTGCTTCGTCTCACTCGCGCTTTCCGGTTACACCTGTGTCAGTTACACTTTATTATACAATACACGATTACTATATATCTACCACTTCAATATTTACCGCCAGTTAACCCACAATTTTATTTTTGTTGGTTCAACATGCTCATCAGCGAGTTTAGCTGTGCTGTGGGGTCAAATTGGGATTGTGGAGCTGGAGGAGCTTGTTGGCCGCCATACATTGCCGGAGGTGCTTGTGGGGGCATCGACGCTGGCATGCCGTAAGATTGCATTGGTGGAGACGCACCATAACCTGCAGGTGGGTATTGAGCCTGAACAGGCACTTGGGCCTGCAATGGCACTGGGGCCATCTGGCCGTAGAATTGGTTCTGGTTTGGAGAGTTGCGGTAAGCAGAACCTCTACCAACCGGTTTCCCAGACTTGGGCCCGTTTCTACCACTATCGGTAGGCATTTTTTGAGAAATTGCTTTGGACGAGACCCCCTCTCCAACGACTATATCAGGCTCTTCAAAAGCTAAGCCTTGTTGTAAGGGCTGGCCAGCCGTACCACCCCATTCCGCATGCGTTGTCCATTTTTTGTCGGCGTCGGTTAGTCTGTGAAGCGGAATGACACTGTAACCGTGCTGGTAGTCGCAACAATCTCTCGGTCCGAAACCAACACCCCATCTGGTCCTGAGTGGTGACGATCCATCCTTATTGAAATTGTTTAGAATGTTTTCTGCTTCCTGTCTGGAGTAGACCTTCACAAATGCATGCTTTCGAGAGCTGTTCAAGATAACACTCTGCACTTCCCCATACGGCTTCAAAACATGGGCTATGTCGTATTCTTTCATAGAAGGGGGAACCCCTCCTACGAACAAGGTACGACTGAAAACCTTAATGTGGTCCGGTGGGACAGTGTGGTCTACTGATACAGGCTTGGGTCTGAAGTGGTGACTACTGGGTATGTTTTCTTCGCCCGGGTACAGGTGATGATTGTTGGACGCGTTAGGACCCTCGGAGCTCCGATAGTTTTCTCTCCGTGGAGGACTACGAGATCTGGTTCTTCTTGTAGAGTTGTTATAGCGATCACGTCTGTCTTCTCTGAAGCTTGGAATCTGCTGATCATTTCTGTTCATTTGGTTAGTTGGTCTTGAGATTGGTTGAGGCGGCAGCGCGAAACCGGCTGGTGACGGTTGTGCCGGTTCAGAAATTCCGATTTGCTGAAGATTGACCAAGAATTGGAACAGAGCCGCCTGCTGTGATGTTGAATCTTCAGATTGAAGTTCTGCTGGAACAGCGACCCTAGGAACATTGGCTAAAGGCTGTAGGTTGCTCAAAATGTCAATACATCTTTCGGCAGGGTCCTTTGACAAGACAAAAGAATTATTTGGCTGCGCAATTACGATATCAGTGGCGACAACAGCATTGCTGCCAAGAGGTGAAAACCATTTTGCTCTTACTGCGTTCAAATACCCCTTCTGGAAAAGACCACTGCGGTCCCAAATGTCGATAAGTGTCCTTATTTTTTCCTTATGATCCTCGTTACTGTTGCCAATAGCGTCGCCCAAAAGCTCCTGGATGGCTTCTCCAAGAAGATACACACCGTGGGCACAAGAGCCTTCTTTGGCGTTAGGCTTGATGTAGTCGTCTTGTGCGCGAGCCTGCTCGAGATATGCTCTACCGATCGAATCTATAATGTACAAGGAGCCAAGTTTGTGGGTTGCAAGCGTTTCGCGCGAGTAGTCGATGACCAATTGCATAAGTTGTGGCTCCTGGTCCACATGGTCAAGAGCATAGGATGTTAGTTTCTTAATACGGGAACCTGAAATACCAGATTTCAAGTCTTTGAAAGACTGCAACGTAGCTACAAACTCGTCTAGTTGATGGTTCTGCATGGTTTCTGAGTTGTTGTTTCTGTTGCGGGGGCGATTTTCTCAGTCTTTCACGATTATGAGTGTTTGAATTGGAAGTTTACAGCAAGTCCTTTTCTTCTGGAGCGAACACCTTAATTTTTCCCTTTTATTCTGTGTTATCCTTAAGCTACCACTACTTTAGCTGACCAAAGCCAAAAATGAAGAAAAGTAAAAAGTCAGAAAATAAAGAAATGAGAATTTCAAAGAGATAAAGGAGATGATCTATCGGAACGGTTCAGATTATAGCGGGCTTGACGATTACTCCAACAAGGCTTCTTATTGTGCCAATCTAGTTCAAGTTGTAGCCGTTTTTACCGTGAAATTTTTACTATTCACAGATTTTGCTAAATTGCTGCGCTAAGTACAATGCTCACTTCTATCTATTTTCCCTTGTTTTTGAGCCCTTAACCAAGAAAAAAAGGTATCGTAATAGTGAGAATATTTTGGAAATTCCTTTCCTTATATAGTTTTTTTTTTTGGGACGGCCACAAAAAATGACACTAAATTCAAGAGCCGGGTAAGTTTTGAGTTTTAAATTGGATCTTGAAATGGAATATGAGCTAGCTAGCTCATCGCATCATGTCAAATATTGAAATGTAATCAATCTCTGACTACATTGAGCGTCAATTGAGTCTTGATATTAGGCTCTTTGGAGGGATATTCAACCGAGACTTACGTGAATGTCAGCTATTTACAAGCTCTCGATCCAAGGAATTCGTTCATTCGATTCCAACGAACGAGAAACGATTGAATTTGGAAAACCTCTGACGCTGATAGTAGGAACCAATGGATCGGGCAAAACAACAATTATTGAGTGTTTGAAATATGCTACCACTGGCGATCTTCCTCCGAACAGTAAGGGGGGAGCCTTCGTCCACGATCCCAAAATCACGGGCGAAAAAGACGTTCGTGCTCAGGTGAAGCTGGCCTTCACGAGTGCGAACCACGTTAACATGATCGTGACACGAAACATCCAACTGCTCGTGAAAAAGACCACTAACACATTCAAGACCCTCGAGGGCCAATTGGTGGCTCTTAATCGTGGAGAACGCACTACGTTGAGCAGCAGAGCTGCAGAACTTGATAGTCAAGTTCCGTTGTACATGGGTGTCCCGTCTGCCATTCTCGACTATGTAGTGTTTTGCCACCAGGAAGACAGTCTGTGGCCTCTCAGCGAGCCTGCAAATCTGAAAAAAAGATTTGACGAGATTTTTCAAGCTATGAAGTTCACCAAGGCGCTTGATAACCTGAAAACTATCAAAAAAGATATGTCTGTGGACATAAAACTGCTGCGGCAGTCTGTAGAGCATTTAAAGATGGATCGTGACCGAAGCCGATCCACTAAGATTAACATTTCAACCTTGGAACAAAAAATTGAGCAATACCAAGCTCAGGCTAGCAAAGCGGAGCAGGATCTAGATCAAATCACTGAGCAATCCGATAGGCTTTTCAAATCCAATCAGGAGTTTCAGCAGGTCTTGAGCAAAATGGACGGTTTGCGACACAACAAACGGTCTGTTCAAGAGCAGATTGCCCGCTTAGAAAGCACCAGCGAGCCGCTAGATATGTCATTGGCAGATCTCACTACACTGATCGAAAATTTTTCTTCCGCACTGGAGGACAAAAGACAACACGTCGAAAGCTTGAAAATGGAGATTCAAACAAATCGGCGTTCATTAGATGAGGCTCGTGATTTGCATAGCGCGCTGATTTCCAAACAAGGTGGTTTGAAAGCTAGGAAAGCAAATTATCTGAATTTCAAAGAGCAGTTGGTAAGTGTGACGCAGGAGTTGCGCGATAAACATACCATCACCGGTGAAAATCCATCGGTGGAGCTAAACGCACTTCTAGAAAGCACGGAAAAGGACCTATCACTAATCTGTGCTCAAAATGAAACAGAGAAGAATATCTACAGGAAAGAAATATCTGAATATGAAAATTCACAAACCAAGGAAGAACAGCATTTAATATATTGTCAAAATGACAGAGATAAGGTTTTGATTGCATTGGAGTCTCTAAAATCCAAGTTTGGCAATATGTCGTCTCTAGAAAGCGAATTAAATAAAGAGATCGAGAACGTTGCATTGTATGAGACCAGGTTAAAAGAAAAAGGAGGTGAGGACGAAATACACAAACTTACGTCTCAAATAAAAGAAAATCAGGCTAAAATTTTGATCTTGGAGGACGACCTTGCGAGGAATCAACGAGAGCTTCTCAAAGTGAATGAGCAAGCGGAGTTAAACGCTCGATATTCTTTATTGAAGAAGAATGTTACCCAAAAAAGAAGTGAGCTCAACCATATTATTTATGAGCTCTCAAAAAATCATGAAGCTCGGCGGTGGAAGCTTGATGTGGATTCAGACCTTGACCTTACGTTTGCGAGAAAGTATCTCGATTTACAAAAGCGAGTAGCAAATGTCAAAAAAGAAAATGAAGATGTCGCTAAAGTGCTGGCCCAGAAGAAATTCGTCCGTGGATCCTGCGAACAAGAGCTGAGAGAAACCGAAAAGAAGATTGAGTCACTGGACGAGAAGATTAAAAGAAGTCTTCCAGAAGGTTGCGTTGTTGATGATTACGCTGAACTTCTACGGGAAGCAGAAGAATCTTATCGAATTGCCGTCGAGAATCTGAAAATGCACAGAACAACGCTAGAATTTAACCTAAAGGCGCTCGAAGTTGCGAGAAACAATAACTCTTGTTATTTATGTCAGAGAGAATTCCACAATAAACAAGAACAAAGCGCCCTGTTGACTGAACTTCAAGCTAGAACAAATACTGAGTACGAAGACACTTTGAAAACAGTTATGTCAGGGGAAAAAGAATATCTTGATTCCTTAAGAAAACTTGAAGCGGAATTCTCTTTAATGAAAGCATCTTCTCAGAACAAGACTGCGTTAGAGTCACAGCTGAAGGAGCTCACTTCCGTAATGACAAATGAGGAAGTAACTTTGGCGGAAAGCGACGAAAGTCTCAAGGGAGTCAATCTCGAATTGGAGCGTGTAGAAACTTTACGACCTATAGTGGAGAATTACTTGAGATTGCGCAAAGAACTTAAGTTTGCCGATGGGGATCTTCAGGACGTTTCAAACGAGTTGCGCTTGCATAATGGTGAGGGGAGCAATGTGGCGACTGTCGAGGACCTACAAAACAAGCAAAATCAGATACAAGATTTACTCAGAGATTATAGAAGGAATGTCGTGGACCAGCAGGAGGGAAAAGAGCAGAAGACACGAGAACTTAACAATTTGCTCAACCTCATAAAGGAAAAGAAGTTCAAGATTAACGATCTTGAAAGGCAGCTAAGTGACAGGGAAAGTGTAGCTTTCTCTATACGTGAACACGAGAGTTCGGTAACACAGGTTGAAAGTATGATGAAATCGGTGAAGTCTTCTATCGAAAACTTTTTGGTCAAACTCACTACTTTGAGAGCTCAAATGGAATCAAAGGAGAACGAGGCATCCCTGGAGGAATCGGAGTTGAAACGGAAATTAACATTTTTGAGAAGCAAATATGATTTTGTGGTAAAATTGACGTCTGAAGTCAAAGAGTTCGAGCATACTTATGCTTCACAATTAGACAGCTCAGAAGAAGAGCTCAAAGCCGCCAACGAAAGCATTAAAAATCTTTCTGATGCTATCGAGTCTCTTAATAGTGAAATAACGGCCGAAAGCCGTAAGATACATGATTCATCAAATGAACAGAAAAACATTAAAATGAATATCGACTTGATAGAGCTTAGATCGAACCTCGATACTGTCAACCATGAACTTTCTAATCTTGATGTGCAAAACGCTGAAGCGAAACGCGATCAATATCAGCACGAATCGTCGCGACTCAGAAGCCTGTTTGAAAGGCTATCTGCAGATAATGCAGGTAGAATGGGAGAAATAAGACAGCTTCAGAATCAAATACAGTCATTGGTGGCCCAGCTCGATAATGACTATCACGACATTGACAATACTTATCAAAAAGAGTGGGTAAAACTTCAGACCAAGTCTTTGGTTACTGATGACATTGATATGTACTCTAAAGCCCTGGATAGTGCGATCATGAAATATCACTCCCTGAAGATGCAGGACATCAACAGGATCGTTGATGAGCTTTGGAAGAGGACCTACAGTGGTACGGATGTCGACACGATAAAAATAAAGTCAGATGAGGTGACGACGTCCACGAGGGGCAAGTCCTATAACTACAGGGTCGTCATGTATAAACAAGATGCTGAATTGGATATGCGAGGAAGGTGTTCGGCAGGCCAAAAGGTTCTAGCTTCTATCATAATCAGGTTGGCGTTGTCGGAGACTTTTGGCGTCAATTGCGGTGTTATCGCGCTCGATGAGCCTACCACAAACCTGGACGAAGAAAACATCGAAAGCTTGGCTAAATCCTTGAATAACATTATTGAATTCCGCCGGCACCAGAAAAATTTCCAGCTCATTGTGATCACACATGATGAGAAATTTCTGCGTTACATGGGTGCCGCCGATTTCACCGACCATTTCTACAAAGTGAAGCGCGATGATCGTCAAAAATCTCAAATTGAGTGCGTGGACATCAATAGAGTCATTAATTGAAATGTCACCTCGCCTGTCTGCGCCTCATTTCAGTTGGGCGTCAACAATTGAACGATATTTCCGCTGAACTTTGGCCATGTCTAGATATACTTCATACTTTGCTGCTAGCAGCCTGACAACCCTATCGTTGTTTTTAAGGGAAGGAAGTATTGCCACATCCATGATTTGTGTGTCTTCAAAGCTCTCCGCTACAATGCTTTGCAAACATTCATTGACGTATCTTGATTTGCCTAAAAGATACGCGCCTCTCACTCCCATCAAGTCAGCGCTTGTCGTCGGCCTTTTTACTGGAATATTACCGTTTACCAAAGAAATGAGAGAAAGCAGCCTGGTATTTTTGGCTTGACTACCCGATACCATTATGCTTTGTATGTCCGAACCAAAACAGTCTCTGATTTGCTTTGCTTGAAAAGCTAGAAATTCAAGAGTTGCGACGTATTTTAACATAAGATCTTGTAGGGAAATATCTGTAGTTTCGCCGATGAACATCCCTGTCATATTTGGATCACAAAAAGGTGTTCTGTTTCCCTGCAATTCGCCATATGTGAACTTATGTTTGGTCAAGAAGTGGATCGACTCCCCTGTTTGACGCTCGGCTTCTTCAATAGAACGTTCGATCACCTCAAACAACGATCTTCTATCGCCTAAATGCCGTTGTGCGGCTGGATGGGACTTGAAAAGGTGTTCAAGGAGCTTTCCTGTAGTTGATTGACCTGCTTCGTAAACCGACCAGACGTCACCAGTAGGCCCATCTATAATATCTGTAAATGGGCCCCAGATACCTGGTATACAGTTATTAGCGTTAGGTTTGGCGTAGAGATAACAGGTGGATGTACCTGCTGCCATGAACAAAGTTTGGTCGGGTTTGGGCAAACACGTAGCAAACCAGCCTGCATAACAATCGATACAGCTTGCTACTTTAACGGGGCTCCACATTTTATTGATTCTAGAGGGTCCAATCCTAACGTTATTAGGCAACTCGACAGAGTTCCTATAAAACTGACCATTCCAACCTCTGACTTCGCCATCATGGCCAATACCATTTTTGTTTGGTCTATTGAGTAGCGGTGTTGCATCCCACCTATACCTTTGAGCCAATTCATAGGCAATAAAGGTATGGAGATCTAAAACTTCGAACGTCTTAGAGCTGTCAGATGGCAATGTCTTCAAAAAGGCCATCAGTTTTGTAACACCCATCTCTGGGATGAACCCACCTCCCATGTACTGTTTTTCGACACCGTTCAGTGCATTGAGTTCCTGGGCCTCGTTTGTGGCAGAGCCGTCCATCCAGAACACAACGTTTTGAACTGGCTTTGATTCAATTTGATAGAGGCTATGAGGTGTTAAACCTTGGGTAATGTCGTCATCGAATAATGCCAGAGAGCAGGTAGCCGCGACTCCACACGATTTGACCGTCGAAAGATCAATGTTAAGAATCTCGATACATTCAACAATGGCATCTATGATCTCGTCTGTACTCTGAGTAACTTTTTTGTTTCCGTGGGTGTAATATGGTACTGGTTTCGAGCCAACCGCAACCAATTCATTGGTAGCGAAATTGTACGCTCCAATACGAACTTCGGTTGACCCCAAATCGATTCCTAGACCTATCTGCATGCTTGTTTTTTATCAAATGAACTTGAATTCAAGTAGTTAGTCCGCAAGAATCCTGCTAGATCTTATTTAAAACGTACAACTTTTAAAAGCGCATAGAGGAACTAAACCTATCCTAGCATAACTGAGCGTCTTCAACTTAAGTCTTAACGTCCACCACGTCTGACTCTTCTGCCAGTTTCTGGGAGTTTGAAAGGGACCTTCATCGTAGCTATCTTGTAAGTAGAGGCGGCACTTTTTGGAATTCCAAATGCTTCTGCTTGGGAAACGGTCGCACCTTTAACAATAGCCCCAAGGTTTTTGAACAGACTGACGATCTTTGATGGTTTGAGTCCCAACTCCTGTGCGAGGGGTGAAATCTCGACAATGAAATTGTCCAAATGCAAAATGATGGCTAGGATAAAGCACAGTAGTTTATCTTCTCTTTGTGGGTCGATAAAGAAACCGCGATCCCTGGAACGCCCATATTGACCGGCCCTGTTTATTGTGAATCTTTCCAAAATGCCGTCAACCAGCATTTCGGGAGGGGCATTCAAGTTCTCTAACAACTTGACTTTGTCACTAACTCGCTTGTTCTCAAAAACTCCCAGGAGCAAGGACACATAATACAAAAGCTGCAATTTAGTCATCTGTTGGGCCTGTGTTAGTGTCGCCAGCTTCTTAGCAACATAAGGAGATTTGGTGTAAGGGAAGAGCTCGAGTCTCGCGGCTTCGTCCGTTTCTTTCAGAACAGCCCCGACGCGAATGTACTGCCACTCCTTTTTCGGTATTATATTGTGGATCGGATAGATTTGCTCCACATCTGTGGCACCCACGTTTGCCTCTGGTGTGGTTCTGTCCTGTTCAGACACTTGCTGGAGCTCTTCTCTCGAGGGCAAGTCCTTCGATGCGGTCTTAACAGAGTCCACGATATCAACCGCAGAATCTACCAGCTTGTCGGGGTCGATTCTGTTGCGTTCGATGTCTGCAATCGCTTTTTTCGCCTTCTTGGTACCGAACGCTTCACCCAAAGCATTCCTCAGAGCCCCGGCACGCAGATCTGTTTGTTTGATATCGGGACCCGACAAATCTTTGGTTGCTTTAGGTGCCACTTTGGCAGTCAAAACGGGGGCCTTATGCAGTTGGATCCTTCTTGTGGAAGGATCATAGATGCCCACCAAATACTGGCTACTTTCGTTGGAGTTCACGTCGGTACTCCCAGCGTACTCCACCCGTTCGTTTTCCCCATGAATAAGAAAACTGTCAGCCTCATTTTTTGAATGGAAAAGCTCAAACTTTGTCTTCTTAGGAACTTGGATGCCCTTGAAGAAGGCCCCCACGGCCACAGAGGGCTCTGATTCCAGTTTTTCAACCTCAATCGAACTAAATCCGCGTTTTTGGGCCATGTCCTATAGTAAATTCAAAAGTTACCAAAAACTAGACAAAAACCACGCTAAAAACTTCAAAAAAAAACCATGCAATTTGCTGACAAGGTCTATTTGAGGATAAGGAGTAGTAGTAAGTGCAGAAGCCTTTTGGTTTCTATCGTTTGACAAGTTTAAGAGTTGATCTTTTCTAGCTCATCGCATCGCATCTTTAAATTTCGGAAAATTTTCAAATAATTAATCCGATGAGCTGAAAAATTCCCAGGCGGTTAAACTGCGATGCCTTTTAGAACAGATAAAGCTGTTCAAAGTCGCTTGGGGTAGAAAAGCTTCGAAAAATATCGACTCAGGTGCATTATTTGGTGCATCCTTGAGCCTTCTCTGGAGCGGCAAGAAATTAGGACCATAGGAGTTTTTTTAGATGGAAATTTGAAGAACTTTTGAGTTTGGCATAATTAGTAAAAGAAAATGGTTCTACAGGCTTCACACTACGAAATCCTCGGTTTAGAAGCAAAATGCGACATATCCGAGGTTAAAAGGGCATATAGAGAGAAACTTTTGAGCTCCCATCCAGATAAAAATCAAGATCGTAAGCAGAGCCCGCAAATAGGCGATGGTGTTTCTATCGAAAAGATTAAACAGGCATATCGAGTACTTTCTGAGCCGGAGAAAAGAAAGCGATACGATTTGCTGTTGGCTGAATCGTATAAGAAACATGGATTCCATAACACCGGAGAAGGTCTCGATTCCTTCTCTCTGGACGATTTTGATTATTCCACCGATAGCGAAGATTTCAGCATGGACTGTCCGCGATGTCAGGCTAAGAAAGGTTTCGAGCTGACAGAAGACATGCTCGAACAAAATGCAATAGAAAGTCCAAATGGAGGATACCTCATCGTAGTGCAGTGCAGTGCGTGCAGTCTATGGCTCCAGGTCACATATGATGTCGTTGAAGACTAAATTGCGACACCGTTTGGTCTTTTAAAAAAAATCACACTCATTAAACGCCCCATTACAAAACGTTCTACCTACTCGCTGTCTACAAGTGATATAAATGCCTTTGCCATTGCTTCAAAATCGGTCATTAGACTGACATGGGCACACTCGGAAGCAATCTTGGCCACTACAGGAAAACCACGCGTTTCCGGCAATAGCCATTTGTGGTGTACCACGCCATCCCCGGGACCGTAA
This sequence comes from Lachancea lanzarotensis, assembly GCF_000938715.1. Taxonomy (NCBI): domain Eukaryota; kingdom Fungi; phylum Ascomycota; class Saccharomycetes; order Saccharomycetales; family Saccharomycetaceae; genus Lachancea; species Lachancea lanzarotensis. The sequence goes on from NW_019212889.1 coordinate 255,627, forward strand.
TAGAAGTCGTCGTATTGACCACTCTTTATCTGGGCCTTGTTATTGACCTTTGCCCCGCGTACTGTTGGTATGCGATTGCCATAAACAATTGCTAGAGGTGGATATTCTTTACCTTGGTCATACTCAAGGCTCTCGAGAAATTCGCGAGTTTCTTTCAAAGTCCTTTCCAAATACTCTTGGCATTTCTCAAAAGGTGTAACAAAACGGACCGGTTCTTCGTTACTGCTCAATGACCTCATCATGTCCACATGTGGGATTAAGCTGAACTTGTCTTTCTCGGTCGAGTTCATTTGGACAACTTTATCTTCTTCATCTTTGAGCCGCTCATTGCTCACCAGCGGTGAAAGGCCGTATTCTCGCCATACTTTGGGATCAAAAAAATCTAAATCGTAACGCTCTAATGTATCTGTGTTTGCAAAACATCTTCCGTCAAAAGGCAAAAAATAGAAACTGCTTCGCATGAAAAAGGTGGATTCGGCGCTCAGGATGCTTTTGTTGAAAATTACCTCATCTCCAAATTTCATTGGACCCAAGATGTTGGGACATTGGCTCGGTGACCCAACGTATATAATCCCTCTTATCAAATGAGTGTTCTCTTGAAGTACTTTGTGGGCAACTAATCCACCCATGGAGTGTGCAACGAGAAAGGTCCCTTTTTTAACTTTTTGATTTTCGTATATTTCGGTCAATCTTTTGGTCAAATCGCTAGCTGGTATGTCAAGCGAGAGTCTCCAGTCGTAGCCAAAATCCTCAACTTCTACATTAGGATTACTTCTTAGTCTTTTGATGAGTTTCTTGCATACGTCGACGGGCCCTAAATGAGTTAGCATTCCGTCAGGATAAAGCTTAGATTGAGCTTCACGTTCTGAGTTAGGTTCGGGTCCAATCAACAAATCCACTTTGCGAATATTGAAGCCAGCACGTATTGGCAGCCAAATTCGGCGTTTCGTATTTGAATCCCGCAAGATGCTTCCTCTATATCCGCCTAAAAAGACAACGTTCCCTTCTAGCTCATCCCAAATGGTTTCCATTCTGTCCAAGGGGTAACCATCATGCGTGGTAGCTTGTTGGTCGGTAGAAAGCGATTTGATTGTACTAAGTAAAGCACCTGGTGTCAAAGCCCTTTTTACTGCTCGTGCACGAACATTATCAATGCCCTTTTGATTTTGGAAAAGCTCAATCTCTTCAATAGATGAAATCGTTTCCTGTCGTTTTAGTTTTTGCTTGATTTTCCTTCTACGCTTCAATTGAGCTTTGTCGTCTGATGATGCAGGAAGCAAAGTCTTGCGTAAGTTGCTAAACGGTGCTACCGGGATCAGCGACTTTCCGCCAAATGGAAGGTTAAATGTGAAAATGGATGTGTTTTGTTTATTTACATTAGACCCGTCGATATCTTCCGGTGGAGGTTTATTATTGGACAGATCAGTTTCTTCCTCATCATCCTCCTCTTCTTCTTCTTCTTCCTCTTCGTCATACGAGGGGTCTGAGTCAAAGTCATCTCCATTGGTATCGAGATAGCTACCTGTCACGGGCATTCCATGAGCCCAATATTTCTCAGACCCGGCTTGATGTTCCAAATTTGACTCGTTGCTTTCCAATGTTTCTTGACTTTCCGTAGAGGTAACCTCACCGGGACCGTTCAATCCGGTGTGTATCATTTGAGATCTTCGAAAGTTTCGACGAAATTACACAATGACAGGATGACCCTTGTTTTGGAAATATATGCCTCGAGATTAACTCTGTTTTCGTCAAGATTATCCTACCAAGTCGATATTTCTTGGCGATCTTCATGTAAATGCATATACAATCTTTCAGCTATAAAATATATATATAATAATATATACGTATATAATAGTGCAACAACGATAAAGAAGTGGTTAAACTCCTCAAAGAACACAAGTATAGGCCTTAGAAACTCAATTCCTCGCCTTGTGGTTGGAGTTTTCTTTGGTATCGGAAAAAGCGATTTTCCGCTGTCAAAATGGGGCTTTTTTGGGCTGTTTTGGAGCTCTTCTACTGATGTAAGTTGCAATACTGGCAAGGTAGTTGTTGTTAAAACCGCTAACTGTAAAGCAATATTAAAGAAGAATGGTAAATTGTGGAGGACAGTTTGGAGAATTTTTTGAAATAAAACCAGGTCTTTGTTACGCAATGATTCCGAGATCCAACATATCTAGAGAGATCCAACATATCTAGAGAGATCCCGTTCCAGCAGATCTATAGAAAAGAACTAATAATGCCAGAACGAAAAAAGACTTTTATCCCTAGCCAAGTGCCAAATAGCCGACATCACAACATCGTGTGTGTCATTGGGTGTCAACAAAGTATTCGATATTGGTTATAGTACTCCACACGGGTAAAACTTTTCCAAAACTGTTAAAACCGCATTATAACGGAGAAACCGCAATTTATGTTCGATAATACTGCGTAAACGCTGCTAATTCACATTCAAAACTACAATAACAAACTTGCCAAACGCTATAACGAGAAAACAAGAAAAGATGAACAGAAGCGATGGAAAAAGCGCAATGATGCCTGATACTTCTTGGGCCCCTAGATATCGCGTCACTTGATTCTACAATCATCAAAGCGAATGCCTTCCTTTAAACACTTTTCGTTGCAAAAATGGTATGGTCACGTGCTGTGTTTTTAACCATGGCTCTTTTCAATTTATATCACCTGATGATGTACAATTGTAGTTGAAATGCAATGAAGTTATGGATTTTCAGCTTTCCATTAGTTAAACTCAAAAAACTAGTCCAGCTTCTCGAAAAGAGCTTTTCCCAATTCCGTTCAAGGCTTTGTTTACTCCCTTGTCTGTTATAGACACGTTTTAACCTTCAAAAGGGGAAAATCTGGTTTCTTTCGCGGGTTTATGGTCAAAAACTTCGGTCTTTTACAAACATTGAAAAACCTTGGGAAGCAAAAATTGAGCAGAATGTCCACTTCTACGGGCACCAAAGTCAAACAGCCTTCGTGGTTGAAACCTCAGAAAAATGATGTAGAGGCTGTTTTGAAGCTTTACAACAGCTTGACCAGAAACAAAGAAGAGTTTATTCCAAGATCTGGAGGGAAAACTGTATCATGGTACTCGTGCGGTCCTACGGTCTACGATTCTACACACATGGGCCATGCAAGAAACTACGTTTCTATTGATATTAACAGGCGTCTTTTACAAGACTATTTCGGCTATAACGTTCAATTTGTTCAAAACGTCACAGACATTGACGATAAAATTATTCTTCGTGCACGTCAGTCCTACCTGTTTGACAAATTCGTAGCAGAAAACCCTGTTCCTGATTCTGCTGTGCGTGAAAAATGTCTGAAAGCTGCTGTTAAGTTCATTTCGGATAATTTGAATTCCGAAGTTACGTCATTAAACCAGTTTGAAAATTGGTTCAGGTCCCTTGATATTTCCAAAGAAAAGGAAGCCAATCCCAAGTTTGGTATGAACTCATCAGCAGCCCAATTGGCTGTGGAAGCCTTGAGTTCCAAGGAAGGAGATGACGCAAATCGTTTTTACGGAAAAATCAAAGATGTCCTCATTCCAGTTCTAGATCAAGAATCTGGAAGTACTGTGAATGACCCAGAAGTTTTCCGTGCGCTGCCTGCATATTGGGAAAGGCAGTTCAACAACGATATGTTGTCTTTGAACGTATTACGGCCATCTGTGACCACTAGGGTGTCTGAATATGTTCCCGAGATTGTTGAGTTTGTGCTAAAGATTATAAAAAATGGTTACGCATATGCAGCTAAGGATGGGTCGGTTTACTTCGATACCGGAGTATTTGATAAGTGTGAGAATCATGAGTACGCTAAGTGTCAGCCGTGGAATAAAGGGCAGCTACTTTTAATCAATGACGCGGAAGGCTCCCTCAGTGACTTTTCAGGTTCCAATGGCAAACGGTCTCCGAATGATTTTGCCCTTTGGAAGGCGTCAAAGCCAGGTGAGCCTGAATGGGATTCTCCGTGGGGCAAAGGTAGACCCGGGTGGCACATTGAGTGTTCTGTGATGGCCAGTGATATTCTTGGTTCTAATATCGATATTCACACTGGTGGTGTCGACTTGGCCTTCCCCCATCACGATAATGAACTCGCTCAATCTGAAGCTTGCTTTGATAATTACCAGTGGGTGAATTATTTTTTGCACACTGGACATTTACATATCGAGGGACAGAAGATGTCGAAGAGCTTGAAAAATTTCATTACTGTTCGGGAAGCACTGGAAAAATTCTCCCCCCGCTTACTTAGACTCACTTTCTGTTCTTCTCAATGGAATAATCCTCTGGATTTTAAAGAGAGCTTACTTACTGAGGTGAAATCTTTTGAACAAACATTGACCAATTTCTTCCGAAATGTTCGTGCTATCAACGCAGACCTAGAGCATAAAGAAGAAGCAGGACAGTATGTCTCCAAGAAGCTAGGATCCAAGGAAAAAAATTTGTTAGAAGATTTTGAACGTTACCAAGATCAAATTCACAGAGCGTTCTGCGACAATTTGTCAACTCCTGTAGCTATAAGAAACATTGGTGAACTGGTTACCAGATCTAATTTCTATATCGCGAATGTCGGTAGCGATCTAAGAATTGAGCCGCTGATTGGCGTTGTACGTTACGTCACTAAGATTCTTGGGATTCTTGGCTTTTCTACGAGGCGCGATGGATTTGGATGGGAAGATGATGGGATTAAATCCCAGTCTTCATCCTTCAACCGTGAAGATGTGCTAATGCCTTACGTTAAGTGCTTGTCAAGTTTCCGTGACGAAGTTCGTCTTTTGGCTATCAATTCAGCGCCAAGTGCTGATCTCCTTAAACTAACAGACAGAGTACGCGATTACGATATTCTAAATTTGAATGTTTCGATCGATGATAGAAGTGATCAAGCGTCTTTGGTAAAGTTTCTAACACAGCAGGAGAAGGAAGAACTTCAGAAAATTCTCGCAGAAAAGGAAGAAAGACAGAGGCAGAAGGAAGCCAAAAAACTTGAACAAGCGAGAGCAAGAGAGTTGAAAGAAGCCGAAAGAAGAGCGAAGGCAGAGGTCGCGCCTCAAGAAATGTTTCGTGATGCTGAATTGTATTCCGAGTGGGATCAAGATGGCCTACCTGTGAAAAACAAAGATGGTTCTGATGTGACTAAATCTATGTTGAAGAAACTGAAGAAACAGTTCGACCAGCAAAAAAAACTTCATGATGAATATTTCGGTTGATAAATCGCTGCTCTTCCTCAGGAGTTCATACTAAGAAAGCTTGATCTTGTTTATGTATCTTTCTAATTCGAGTGGTCGTAACTCCACAGCTTGCCGGATAATTCGATGGTTTTTTCTGCTAATTTGCACCGAATCTAGGATTGGAAGCTGTTCACCTGGTTCACAATTAACTTTATTCTGATAGCGTTGCTCACATCAAAGTAGCTTAAAATACTTGAGAACCTATGCCTACTCGTTGGAGCTTTGATGCTGATTTCTTGTTTTTCGTTTTTTATTCCTCCAAGGTTCTAAAGAAGAAGTATATTATTTTACCAAGCTCTTTTCAATAAGTGGTACATTAAACAATATACAAGATAAGACAATGGTTGAGGATAGGTTGTATGTTAATGTATCTAAGTCTTGTATGGTTTTCCTCTTGCTGACTAACGGTATTGGTTCGATAGAACGAGATCTTTGGACGCCCTCGGTGGGGTGGAGGATGACATTGAGAAAGTAGAAAAAGAAGTTGAACTTATAAGGTTAAGCAAGCTTTCTCCCATTTATGAACGTCGTTCAAGGGCAATTTCTGGGGTTGATGGGTTTTGGAAGGTTGTTCTCTCTCAACATTCAGATTTTGCCAACTACGTGCGTGCAGCAGACTTGAAGTATGTTGATTGCATCAAATCGATTGACATTAAATGGCTGTGTCTGGAGAATAAGAATAAGGATTACCGCGATGTAGCTATTTCTTTTGAGTTTGAAGGCATTGATGGAGATTTTGAAGCTCAAGTGGTTACTAAATACTTCACAATTGAACATGACACGTCCATGTTCAAATACAGAGGTAAACGCACTGAGGAAGACGATTTGAGGGATCAGGAGCTGGGTTTTCTTACGAGTAAACCCTGCGCGATTAAGTGGCCAAAGAGTTACGACGGTATAAATCCATCGCTAGTCAGTGATAAAACTTCGGCAAAGGGTAAAAAGGACTATCGCACTGGCATGAAATCATTTTTCTCCTGGTTCATGTGGACAGGGTTAAAGATTGGAAAAGAGTTTTCTAACGGTGATGGATTTGCAAACCTTTTGACTGACGACATATTCCCAAATAGTACCAAGTATTATACTGAGGCGCAGGTTGACTTGGAAGACGAAAATATTGACGATGAGGATATCAGTGATGGTCCCATTGAAATGGACTCAGAAGAGAGCGGTTCGAACGGAAGCTCCGATGAAACTGGGACTAGCTCCAAGAAACGGAAACTGTAGAAATTCAGTTGAATACGTTGTATAGAAATTAACCAAAGCCTGAAGTTAATAATCCAAGTCCTTGGGTGCGTTATGGAAGGTCTTCCGGGGAGAAACGTGACGTTTGTCGTTTGTTTGTCTTTTGGAAGGATTAGGAGCAGGTTTGTGAATTTTGTTTGGTTTCTTTACGGTCCGCGATTGCTGAGCTTTTTGAAAAGCCCCAAATGGGTCATCTCTGGACAGATCTGCATTTCCTTTTGATACATTTGTCTTCCTTGTAGGTTTGATGTCATTTTGCGATGGTGAGGTGTTTTTCGAGTCTTGAGGACTTCGAGATTGTTGTGCGTTTAGTAATGATGCTTGTATTCGTTTTTTGCCCAGTAGGAAGTCTTGATTTGTTTCTCTTGTCGCTGCTTCGTCGTTGTACATCCAATCCAAACCGGATTTCTGTTCCTTATTTGTTGCTCCATTTCTTGTCAGTGAGGAAAGTTCATTGATTTGACGTTCTTTTTCTATCTCCTGTTGTCTTTCCCGGAGGCGCTTGTTTTCTTCTAGTAGTTGTTGTTCGGTTTCCCATACCTTCTTCTTGTTTTTTAATAGATGTGGGTTCCATGATTTCAGGAGGTTTAGGTCTCCCGTACCCATTTTTCGATGTTCTAGGTATAATAGGTGTGTCCGCTGGCTTCGGAGAACGTATTGGGGGGGTCTTCCTGGTGAGTTTTTGGGATCCAAGTTTCTTCCCAGTTGTCGACGATGCGATGAGATGGCTGTTTCGTTTACAATGCCTTGAAGTTAGCATTATATTATAGCTCTAGGAGCGACCATAGCGCTAAAGAGAATAGCAATGATGTGGATGTGAAACATCTGGCAGGATTGAAACGGCTTGAACACTTTACAAGTATGAGCTTATTTGATAATTAGTAGTTATAGAAAAATGATGTTGAGCAGAGCCTTTGGCACGGACAGCACTTTGGTGAATGCCAGCTGCGGCACTCTGTCTTTCATTTGGCTGTAAAATCGGGATAGTTTTGAAGGAGAAAATAAATGTGAACGCAGCACAACCAAAAAATGATGAAGCCCAGCTGGCTTCATATTCGACGGTTTAGAAACCGTGGATTTTGATGTTTTTCTTCTTCATTCCCAACTGGGTGACCATGAACTCACAAACCTTGACTCTCTGGTCACCTTGCATTTGGATGATCTCTCCCATTTCTTCATCTTTAACGATGTTGCCGTTGCAGGCGAAATCCTTCTTGAGGACCTTTAGTATTCTTTTTAGATCATATTCTGCGGGAACACCTTGCACTGTGGTCAACGTCTTTCTTCCGTTTCTTTGTTGAATACGGATGTGGATGTAGTTGGCCGTAGTAGTTTCGTTATCACCTGTGTCTGCGAAAGGATCGAAAGACTTGAGGTTTTCAATAGACATATATATAAAAAGAAGATGTTTTTGGTTTGTTAGATCCTACTTGTTGGAACGTCAAGGATACCGATCATAATGTATTTTTGTTATATATGAAAATTTTCTAATGTATAGGTGATCTTATTAGCTTGTGTCGTTGGATACGGGGGGTTAAAGTTCTTTAGACGTTTTGAGTTTTGAATAGTGATCTTGAAAGTTGAAGCGGTTTGCGGTTGTAAGGTACGGTTGTTTGATGTTTTGGCAATGAGTGATGTATATAGTATCGGTTGTTCGGTTAGTTTCTTGTCATGATAATTCTATGATTGTTTGTGGATTTTGAAAATGTTGTCGTTCGTTTTTGGTGGTTCAAACGATGGTTTTTGACTAGTTGTGAATGTCGTGGATGGTGTTGCGTATATGTTGTGTAAGTGTTGTGAATCTTAGGTGCTTTGTTTGTGGGGTTTTGAATTTGTCTCTGTATATTATTTTAATGACATTTAGGTGACAGTTAATAAATGAAGTCATCGGAAGTTCCCGAAACCTGGTTATGTACTGTTGGAAATAAGTGTAGGTTTTGGTTTGATGTACCGAACTGATTGAATTCAGACATGTGTGATTTGTCGATTTGATATAAGATGTTGGTATTGTGGAGTATTGTGAGTTATGGGAGGTTTGGTTTGTAATGGAGTCTTTGTTGTTTTAGATAAAGTTCTTCGTAGTTCGTAGTAAGATAAGGAGTAATTTACCGGTTTTGAGCTATGAGACGTCGTCTTTTGAACATCCAGTGGTTGGAGAGGTGATTGATCTTATTGTGCTCTGAGAATTTTACAATGTTTAAAGTCAAGATTTCACACAATATTATTAAAGAAGATTGATGTAGGAGTTAGTTGAAAAAAAAGTACGTTTATGACAAGCTTGCGGAGTGTTCTTTTAAACTGTTGTTTCTTTCGTAGTAATTTCTGAAGAATGAGGACCGTACAGTTAGTTTCAGGAGATGGTAGATTCAATGGAGTTGGTGAGAGTGGTAACGTCAGGATTTTGGTAAAAATTTAATCTTTGCAGGGTTTTACAAAATCGTTCAAATAGTGTTAGCTGCATATAGTAAAACCGTTGGACCATTAGGAGCGAACATATAGTTAGATTTCCCTCTACTCAGCGAAGATCATGTAGTCCGTTTTATAGTCTGTTTGACATGTCATGGAGTACGAAACTGAATCTGTATGGTTTTAATTTTGATAGGGGCCTAAGATTTACGAAGCTACTCACATCATATTCTTGTACCGGTTCAACGCCAATTGCCATGTCTCGACTTGATTTGGATGTTGAACGCGCTGTGAGGAAGGCGTGTTCGTACGAGGAAACTGCTCCTAAGCGAAAACACGTTCGTGCATGTATAGTTTATACCTGGGATCAGAAATCATCGAGAGCGATCTTTAATGCATTTAAAGTTCAACCACTGGCCCAAGACGAAATTTCGTTGTTCAAAGGTCTGATAACAATTCATAAGATATTGCAGGAAGGGCATCCCTCAGCTATCGTTGAGGGAATAAAAAATCGCGACTGGATTGAAAGTTTAGGCCGTATTTATGATGACCATGGTGGGAATGTATACGGGCGACTTATTGCTCAATATGTTGAGTTTTTGTTACAGAAGCTTAATTTTCATCGTATTCACAGAGGGTTCAATGGTACCTTTGAGTATGAAGAGTATATGTCATTGGTTGTTACTTCAAATCCTGACGAAGGTTACGAGTCTATATTAGACCTTATGGACCTTCAAGATAGCTTAGACCTATTTGGTAGAATCGTGTTTGCCAGTATTTCGAGTGGCCGAAGGAACGAGTGTAAAATATCAGCGTTGGTCCCGTTGGTCTCTGAATCTTATGGGATCTACAAATTCGTAATGTCGATGATAAGAGCCATGCATAGCCAGACTGGGGAGGGCGATGCTTTGGAGCCGCTGTATACTAGGTTTTGTGAGCAGCACGCAAGACTGTTTGAGTTTTACGCTGACTGTTCTTCCATGAAATATCTCACTGGATTGATTAGGATACCTAAACTTCCTAGTTCTCCACCTGCAATTGAAGCGGGTGATGAGGAAATTAAATTGAGTAGGCCAGCAACGAGGCTTTCAAATCTTGGCAGTGAGAGCAGTCGGGGCGGTTCTAGAGTCGATGTTAATACTTCTAGACAAGGAAGTCAAGTAGGACTCTCTAACAATGGAGCTGTCGGACTTGCTAGTACCCCACAAATTACTGGGCAGTATGGTAGCTTCATTGCTGACAATAGTGGAATTCAAGGCCAGCTTCAATTCGAAAGGCAGAAGAATGAAGAGTTGAAGCGTCAAGAAGAGATGATAAACGCTCAGCAGCTGCAACAGCAGAGCGAGCTGGAGGAACGGAAACGCGCGTTTGAACAGGAAACACAAAGACAGTATCTTTTACAACAACAGGAGGCTCAACTGGTTGCCGAGAGGCAGCAGCAATTAGCATATCAAGAAAGAGAGCAGGCAATATTTGATCAAAGAATGAGAGAAGAGCAACAATTGCAGTATGAAAGAGTTGCTCAAAATGCCCAGTTTCATAATGATTTGAATGCGTTAAGGGAGCAACACGATCGTGATCAAGCGATGCTACAACAGTACGATGGTAGGGTTGCAGCGTTGGAGAAAGAATTAGAAAATTTAAACTTGAATTTTGATAACCAGTATCGAAATCACGAAGAACAGGTGAGGTCGTTAGATAAAGGAAAAGAGAAGTATGAACATTTGGCTAGTCTGTACTCTCAGTTAAGACAGGAGCATCTAGCAGTGTTAAAGAAATTGAAGTTGTCACAACAGAAAGAGAGCAGTGCTAGAGAAGAAGTAGCGGGGCTAAGAGGTGCAGATGCGGGGGAT